>NW_020454749.1:1169759-1172165 GCF_003342845.1 Nothoprocta perdicaria
GGAGACAGGGGGCGACACGCGAGGACAGGCAGCGACACGTGGGGACACGCGGGGACAGGGGGCGACACGTGGGCACACGTGGGAATAGCCGGGACAGGCAGCGACACGCGGGGACAGTGGCTACACACAGGGACAGGCAGTGCCCCACAGGGAGACAGGCAGCGAGACGCAGGGACAGAGGGGGACACGCGGGGACACATGACACGCGGGGACAGTAGGGACAGGCAGCCACACGCAGGGACACGTGGTGACACGCGGGGACAGCAGGGACAGGCAGCGGGTGCTCTGGAAGCTGCCTAAAGTTTCGTTGCCTCCCCCTAACCAGAGGCGTCCGGACCTCGGACCTCTGGCACTTTGCTGCCCGCATCCGGACCTCAGCTCTGGCGCCTTGCCGCCGGCAAAGGGAAGTCCCTGAGTCACTGCTGCTGTTCCATAAAGCAATGGCAATCATTATTCCTCCTCGGCAGCTCAGAGCCAGATTATTATCAGGCCTAACCCTTGGCAATACGGAGTTTTATTGTGGCAGTAAACTTAATGTCCTAAAACTATCCCACGTTTTAAATAAAGGGAAAGCTTTTTCTTTGTAATACCTGAGTTTTGCAGCACTAGTGCGGTAGAGCCCAGTGATCACAGCAGGCAGTTGGGTCTGAACAGCATTAGGTGGCTTTCCCAGCCGTTGATGCCCATGGAACCAGCATTAAGCTGTTGTTAGAGTTGTTAGAAGCATCTTTTTTTTTTTTTTTTTTTTTTTTTTTTTTTTTTTCCCTGGACTCCAAGGCCAGACAAGATTAAATATTTGCACATGTATTGTGTAGTCCAACTGTACATATCCATTCATTACTGTTACCTTTCCATTCACAGGAAATTTTGAACATCGCTCAAAGGATTCCTTCAAGCCATATTTATAATGGCTGCTAATCATCATCCAAGGAGTTGCTATGTTGACAAAATGAAAATAATTTGTTCTCCTGAAGTGCCATACACTTCTTTATTTTACCACTTTGTAGCACCCCCACTCTTTTTTCCAGGATGACAGAACTACCAAGAAAAGCTTAGATACCCAAATGGCATGACAATGCCGAGTGAGGCCTCTGCAGCTTCCTGCTTCCAGAGTTAGTCATTGTCAAAGGCATCTTCAGGGAAGGTAAAAGCAACGTCCTACTAAGACAGGCAGGAGATCCTTGTCCTTCTCTTCATCTCCACACTTCATCTCTTGCTGTTTCCTAGAGGCTTCTAGTTGGGTTGATCCTTGAGACACCATCATAGCTTGCGAGCGCTAGCTGCTATATGGCTAATAAAATGTCTGCCTTGTGAATATCATTTTTTTAGTCTTATTAATTCTTTACTAATAGTTTTCTGAAGATTTCACTGACAACTTGTGAAAATGAGTTTCACTATTTACAGTAAGTACCTCCTCTAGGTCTGGAATCTTGATTAACCTCTACACATGCATACATAAAGCAGTCATTTCATACACAAAGCCAGCTTATCTGTAAAAATAAGAATAATTTAGTATATGTTGTATATTTATTAGTAATAGTAATTCAGGTGGTTATCTGACTATGTGAATAATACTCACTCTCTGAGATCTACTTCTTCCAATAGTATCAGTCTTTGCTCTACTTGACTTCCACTGGTTATTCCAGCACTGATTTCTCTCTGTTTATCCCCTAGCTCTAGCCTTTACAAACAGCTCAGACAGTTGCTTGATCTGAAGATGCCTTGAAAGGAAAGATGTCTTGGAAGGAAGACACAGATTATCTTATTTTTAAAGAACAACATCTTTAAGAAACATGAAAATTGTATATGGTTTGGCCCTATGAAAAGTACAATTTCAACAACAACGGTTGTACAAGTACAATAAAAGCTGGAAGTTGTAAATCTGGAAGAAACTATCCAGACTTCAACAAACTGAAAAGATGTGAGCAGCTTGAGGAAATCTGTAATGATAAATGTTCCTTTCCTCTGTTTCTTCCTATTACTCTTCTTAAGTAAGATTCTTGTGACCGTTTCCTGCCTCTACTGAATATAACATCTTGCTCCTTTTGCTTTTGAGCTCTCAGTGTTTCTGGAAGAAAATGTAACTCATCAGATACGATGAATTTGTGTGTGTGTGTGGAGCAGACAACCTTACTGCTCTGCTTGTTACCCAAGGACAGCTTTTGGGGAAAGAGTTCCACAACCATTAGCTAGAGAAACTGATGGGCGAGACAGCATTTAGAAAGAAAGAAAGGTAGGTATTGTTCATGTCAATGGTAAAAACCTTTGAGGCAGACATGTTACTGTGACAAAATTGGTAGGACTATGGAAGGGGAAATAAGCCTGGAAGTTACTTTGCCTCTTTTTGCAGTTCACCTGGATTTGGCAATATGCACTTCTGTTGATTTGTGTTATGGTTTTTTTTTT
>NW_020454749.1:1172170-1221298 GCF_003342845.1 Nothoprocta perdicaria
TTTTTTTTTTTTTTTTTTTTTTTTAATTTCTTTGTTTGTTTTTAAGAATGAAATATAAAACTTGCTATAACATAGTTAACTTTAATGTATCCTTGGTTAAAGATTATAAAAGTGCATCAATCATCAGTATTATTTCCACTCTGAGAGTATATGCAGACTCCAGTCTGAGTATCTGCAAAAATAAACCTYATCATCTCTGTTGCTTTTCCTGCCTCCTGTGTGTGCGGTATTTTCAGATGGCTTCTGTTTTGCCAGGTAAGAGACATTAACTGGCTGCAGCTCAAGGGTCTCTTCTTCCTAAGAAAATGATTTGTACAGCAGTACGGTAGAGCTAGATAACAAAGATCTTACAGGGAAAGAGTTTAGCAGGAAATATGTATGTACCAAACAACCTCTGCAAAGGCCACCTGTGCTTTTACTGCATGTCCTGCAGCTATAAGCTATACAAAAATCTTTCTATGACCAAAACTTGTTATTGTTGTTATTTTCCCCACGAATTTTATATGCCTTTATAATTTCTTCTTTGCATATTAATCTACACTTGAATAGTTGATGAGGAAAAAAGCCTACATATGATAGGAATGTTATTCAAGAGTTTAATTTCATAAAAGTATACACAGTTTATTRGCTAATGAAATAATGTTATAAAAAAAAAACCACATTTCTTTCTTGCAACATTATTTTAATGGAAGGGATATTTTGTTCCCTAGATAACTGTTTCAAGGAAATAGGCCTCAGCTACAGCCCTTACCATGTTCTTCCTACATCGTATGAAATAGCAGCTTATTTTATGTGTACATCAGTAGGATGTAGGAAGGGGATGGAACAGATTTGCAGTAGTGATACACAGGCTATTTAATCTAATTAATCTGAATATCTGGAAGTATAGATACTCACTGTTAATTCTAACTATCTTTTCTTAAACCTTAGATCTTGAGGTCTTGAGGAACTAACTGCTCTTTCTGCTCCTACAGCTTTTTGAGCAAGCTATTCTTTACTGTTTTTCTCATCTTCTCTTCGGTGTTCTCTTCTTTAACACTTTCAACTATAAGCATTTTCCCTACTGATGTCTTCTCCTTCTACACCAGTATAATTGGAAATTTTATTATGATTAGATGCTAATACCTACCCATCATGTAGCGGGTTGAATTTTAAGTAAACAGTGGCTTTCTTAATATATATTAACAGTTCATCTAAATGATCTAGTGATGCTAGAGTAGAGAGGTTTCTTTGCTATGGTATTTTTAGGGTAGGTGTATTAAATATTTTTTTTATTATTATTTTGTATATTTGAAACTCCTTTTCTGGAGGAACAAGTGTCTTTCTTCATAGTTACTGTGATGTGTTAAACTTGAATCTCAACAATTCAAACTACATGAAACCTGTTTCCTCCTATATATGTTTCATGATTAATCTTTAAATTTTGTAAGTTTCCTGTGTTTTARTGTACATATTTATTCGACTTACTTAAATCTCTATTTCGGCAAAGTGAACTTCRCAGTAATGAAGTGTGTGGTCCTTCTGAAAAACTAGTGATGTTCAATATTTTTTTACTTGTAAGAACAAAGTAACTCCATTTTAAGATGATAACTTACTTAATGATGTTAACTAACTTCCCTGATGTTAAATTCTGTTTGTTTCCACTCTTCAAATAGAGAAGAATGAAGGAGAAAAACTGACTAAACACACCCTTAAGAAGGTAAATGCTACACTGAGTTTCTGCTRTTTGTTCAAGAAGCTGAATCCTTCTGAAACTAAGTCAATATGATTGGCATATACTAGGGATGTTTTATTCTATAAAACAGGAACAAGTGAGCATATATTATTAAGTCATTCAGGTACTGTTGTCCTTTCCTGTATTATCTGAACATATCCTACTTAACATTTCTGTTTTTTTTTTTTTTTTTTATATATATATTTATTTTGCTCCTAAGGAAAAATAATTCATTTTTGCAACCTATTATGTCCACATGAAAGAAAAAGCAAGTTAAAGGGCCTTTCTTTTTTAGCCAGTGTGATGATTGTTATATTCCCAATATAGATGTTGCCTAACCGCTAAAAAATGTGAAAGTTTTCTCTTTCATACATGAATGTGCGTGCCTCATTGTTCTGAAATCGAGCTTCCCAGACGTTTCTTTCCTGTTAAAAACTGAGTGAAGCCATCATACATCCCATGCTGTGGCAACCCCTTYCTTTCCATGCCATGGGAATCGAGCTCCGAGCAATCCCTGCTTCCAGCTCACGCTTTCCTTTGTGCCTTCCCAGCGATCCTGCAGAAACCAGCTGCAGCGTGTGCCACGGTGACCTGCACCACAGGCACCAATCACACCACTTGCCTTGAAGGTGAGTTAGTCCAGTACAGAATTTCATCAACTATGACCATCACAATTCAGGAATTTTCCATGGTTGAGCCAATGAGACAGCCTTGGATTATGTGCTTCACTAGAGGCCTAGGTTAGAACAGAAGAGAAAAAGCTAAGGTTTAATGAAAACTACTTTTTCTTCCATGGATTGATGTCTTCTACATCTCCACCTCTGTTGTGCAGCACAGATTACATAACTGGCACATTCCATAAAGACARTAAGGGTGTAGCTGAATTCTTGAGAGAAGTTAGCAGATCTCACAAACAGGGTGTAAATTTAGCAGCCATTTGTGAGGCATTTTGTTCTTAATCATTTTTGTGTATGCATGCTAGATGCATCACATTAGGGCAAAATCTTTTGAGCTATGCTCATATAACAAAAATATCTCTGTATTTCTCTTTTAAATCTCCATATAGGAATCCTTCATTAAGATGTTATGGAAAATGCTTCTGGCAACTTYACTGGTTGCACTCCTAGGCAAGCATACGTTATTGGAGTTGTATGTAGTAGAATACAAGCTGTAGATGTTCCAGGATGCATGCTATAACTTGCACTGCTTGTTGTCACACTTAGTTTTAAGCTTTTGAATTTTTTTTGCCTACTGCATCAGGCCCAGCGATAGTTGAAGGACAGTGGTCCCAGACTTTATATAGTCTGGCTGTGATCTCAATGACCCAAAGAAGCTCAAGTCTCTAAGTCATGGTGCTTGTGATATGAGATTGTCCAGGCTTGAAAAGACATTGCTGTAAAGATAAATAAAAACTTTAGYATCAGAAACCTTACAACGTTTCTAGTATGGGAGTACTCAAGATTAATTTATATCACTACAGAGTAATAATAGTACCACTTAATGTTACCTATAAAACAAGAAGAATTCAGGCCTTCAGTTTCTCATTAACATTTGGGATCTCTTCTCCTGGGAACAAAATGGTCATTATACTTCCAGCTCGTCTGAATGTGCTGCAGGCCTCTTCCCACCTTCCTTCCCCCAGCTTCACAGCCTGAACCGTAAGATAATTCTCTGGCCTGACACACACAGTTTTCAATGTCCTTCTTTAAAGTAATGATGTTTGGGTCTGACCCTCAGAGGTGCATAACTGATCTCTTTTCACATGTAGGAGAACTAAAATCATAGGTAGTCATGCACAATCTCAGGAACAAGTGAATACAAATGGACAAGTGTCCTAACCATGGGGCAATTAGGAAGGTAGGTGGGCAACCATTTCCCTTTCAAAATCCATGCTTACTTCCAGCAACAGAATCGATTTCCTGGTTTAGGATCTTTCCTGTAGTTTGTTTCCCCSTATGTAAGAGCAGATGAGCCTCTGTTGTTGTGCTCAATGCTGCCTTTTTCGAGCTCTTAAGGCTCCCTGCTCAGCCTATGCAGGGTTTTTGGGTTTTTTTTTTTTCCTTGGAATCACCATGCTGAAATGCTTGAGTATACTCATGTACTCCATGCTGGGGCACAAAGTTGATCTGCTGAGTTTAGTTCCCAAAAGACGAATGTTGCAATCCTTCCCTTGCAGCGCCTGGTGCRGCACCGGTGCAGCGCAAGAGAGCAGAAGGTAACTGTCAAACTGGAGGAAAGCAGGAATTTGAGAAGCTCCTGATACTAATGACATAGTCCAGCTGAGAGAAAATCAAAAGTTTAAATGATTCACTATCAATTTACAGTGAGTGATAACATATTTCACAAGGCAATCAGCTGACTCAGCCTTGGATTTATTTATTTTAAGCTGATAATTTAAAGCCAGTGGAAGGAAGGAAGTTGGATTTTTTTTCTGATACACACTAAGACGGAAAGAATTTTTCTCCCAGTTCTCTGTTCTTTCCAGTGCTCTGGTCTGTTGTTTCCAGATCTTTCTACTTCCTCAGTGAAAGAAAAAAAAAACAGAAATGCACTTGATAATCCTAAATAATTCAAATCCTGTTATAAAATTTCCTTTTCTTGAAGGGCATGAYGTGAACAAGCATTTACTTCTTTCCTATGTAATTTTGTTGCTTAAGCATTTAYGTATTTTCTTTGTAATCTTACTGCTATTGCTGGTATCTTTAGGGGCAGGTCTGCGCTATAATTCTGAGCAAGTAAAATCACAAGGCTGCATTCTTCTAGTATTTTTCTCTTATTATTTTGAGGAAAAAATGGAGATTTTATTTCTGCAGCTTACTGCAATAAACCTGTAATAGTCCTGATTGATTAATTTTTTTTTTTTTGCCTTAGTAAAAGGTGTATAGTATGTATACACATAGTATGTATGTGAAATACAAATCACGGAGCTGCAACAACCACTTTTCCTGTCTGTGTAGTGTAGGAAATGTCAGTATGTCAAACAGTGCAGTATTTTCCATTTGAAAACATAAAATCTGAGCTCATAAAACAGACTAGCATAACTGTACTTGTTCTGGAAACGCTATGTGAATAACTTCTCCATGGATTTTAAAAAATGAGGAAAGCAAGTGTCAGTTGACAAAAATACCTTGTGCATTTGACATTCCCACATTCATTCTTTGTTGTCATTGATATTTACACTTCTTTATTTTTTTTCTAGATGTCTAGAGTGCTATCAACCAAAAACAATAAACAAATGAGAGAAAATCATCCTTTCTCCTTTTTTTTTTCCTGTCTTGGGGTCACACAGGGTGGAGGAGAGGGAGAGATGGGGAGAGGAGGAAGAAGGGAGAAGGATTGGAGTGAGGTCTCAGTTGTCCCAATAGGGCCAGATTTTCTCATTTGGCTCTTGTGATTACCAGTTTCAATATCTCACATCTATTACTGCTTGCTTTTCACATTGTTGCTGCACCTTTTTTTTCACTGAATATTGTTCTGTTTTGTTGCCTTATTTCCTACTTTTGCATCTGGGGAGCTGGAAAGGCCAGTTTGCTGAGAGCTAGCCAGAAGCAAGCTAAGAGATTCACCATGTCCTCAATTTCAAGCACCCACTGCTATATCTAATAGCATGGAGGAGCCCACATTGAGATAAGACTCTCATGCAGACCATTTCTCCCACTCTGTATATTTTTTAAAAAAACCTTTTCAATAAATCATGTTGACTCCTGAGCGTAAGATCATCTGTTTTGGAAGAGTGGTGAGAACTTATTAAGGTGAGTAACGGCCCAGATACTCTTGGAATTTATGTCTGGACATACAAATAGTCTGTAAAAATCTACGCGTGTGTTTAAGCTTCTGCGGTAATCTGAGGTCGAGACTTGGAAGAAGTCCAACTACACTAAAACCACACAGTGGTATCTGATGTGGGGGAAGGATCAAAGGAATATATTGATCAAATCCTTGCATCACTACTGTCTATGRAGCAAGTCACAGCTCATGCAAAAGCAAGCCTACCCTAACGATTAACATGGTTCATGGTGCGTTGGTTCCAGTTTCGATGTGATTGCCAGTGTCAGCTTTCAGCATTTTAAAACCAGTTAAGAAAGAGGAACTCATCGTATTGAAATGCTTTGATCAAATCTCAGAGGAGAGGTAAAGTTTATGGAATTATCTAGGACATTTTTATTAGATATACTTGCTATAAACTATCCCCCTTCCTAGTTGACTTCTAATTATGGATATGTCAGAGGAAATCTTTTTAGACGTATAAAATTCTAAAAAGTTCTAACTTTTCTCTCTCTGCTTATTACCAAGAACTACTTGCCTGCTGACTTCTGTTTTTTGATTCACAAATACACACTTGCCTCCTCATTCCCATCCCTCCAGATGCACCTTGCTAGCGTGGGTTCTTATATGAAACTGCTGTGTCATGGTGCAGCAGAAGCACCTGTGAACTGTGTGTTGGATAAACTTAAGCAGAAAAGCAAAGAAAGCTGCACGTAGCCCTAGTGAATATTCTGTGAGTTGGTGGGACTATGTGGGATCATCTCTCCTTTTATAATTAAACTACGCTTGTCAAAACTGACACCACCAGAAAACCAGGTGTTCAGAACATCTTATTTCTTTGATATTAAAAAACAAAACAAACAAAACAGGAACATAAAACTTTGATGTCTAGAGATTTTGCTTCACACAAAAGAGACATCAAGTATCATTCTAAATCAGCTGCTCTCCAGGACAGATCGCCTGCTTCCTCTTTCGTGTTACAGGAGGCAGCACCGAGGTGATACAGGTGCAAGTGCAGCATTTCCTTACTGTCTTCACCTTTTCTGAAATGCATTCCTGACCAAAATATTCTTCTCTGCTGCATTTGCCTCAAAGTTTACTTTCTAAATCTGACTAATGAGAAGGAAAATAAAGCCTTGCTTATCTATTTATCTTATAGGAATGAACCTTAAGTTTCAAAAATAATGCTGGGCAGGAGAGAAGGCAGCAGGCGTGTGAAGTAGCAGAAAAACATGCATCAGAGCTGACAAGTTCTGTTCTGGTCCAGTGCTTTTGCAGTGAACTTTTTAATTCTACACAATGGGATTTAAAGAAAACATCAGCTCAGCACATCAGTTCTTCTGTTTTATTGTCAGGCTCTAATGAGTAACTTGGCAAAAGCTGAATGTCTTGTTTGTGCTGTTCTTGCCCATACTTCTGCATTGTTACTTACAAATCATACTTTATGTAACTTCAAATCAAACTCTTGAAGATGCTCACATAACTAGCAGCATTCATTTTAGAAAATGTTTAGGGTATGTTTAGAAAATTAACAGTATTGTAGCCTGTGTTTCCTCACTTAGCATATTCCCAGTTTCTGTAAGATTCCAGATATATTTAATTACCACAGTAAATCACAGTGTAACATATATTGCCTTTTTCCATGTTAGCAAGATTTCTGCAGTGAGTCTGCTTAATGATGATATCAAAGCATTTTACTGGTATAAAAATTATAACTTGTACCCAGAAATATATAAAATATGGTCTATACACACAACTGATCTGATACACAAATTTGTTATGTAGCTAAAAACACTTAGGATCAGAAAAAAAAMCCCTAAGTTTAAATTCTTGTTCGAATGCTCTAGCTTACCATATGGGAAGGTGAAAACCAGCATTTGTTTGGCTTTAGGCAAACACATCTGGCTTGTTTTACGCAGCAGCAGTACCTTTGGGTGGAGCTGTTTAAGAGCTAAAACACAGCCTCAGTTAAGAATTGAAGTGCAGAAGAAAATAATTAACTGCACATCCTAGGAGAGTATATTCTTTCAGAAACTGAAGCAGGACATTATTTTTTCAAGGACAGGCAGATGTATTTGTGTATGAATATGCATGTGAGCTGTGAAACACCATGTCTCCATGTCTGTTTTCAAGGGAAAAAAAAACCCCACACACCTAAAACCCGCATTCATTTGTGTTGCTGTTCCCATAATTTCAGGAAGGTGTCTGAAATGTCTGGTCTTGCTGAAGAAGTCAAAGGGAATAGCAAAGGACTGAAATTTCCTCTCCCCTGGACTGAAAAGAAGCTGCAATTGCTCTTCCATAGAAAAGAACTCTTTGCTAACAAAGCCCCAAAACAATTTATTTCCCAACTGTAACCGCTGGTATTGGTGATCTAGCAAGAGAACATTAAATGTTATATTTAATTACTTTCTTTGCTAAAGTGAAACTTTATCTGTGTTAAAAAGGATGCAACAAAGGGTCCGCTCGGTTGCTTCCACATAGGGGAGACCGAGGAAAGACGAACAGGTCCTGCAGCAGGCCCAGTACTGAGCAGTTGGATTGCAGGGAACCTACAGCATAGACCACATGGCCTCCCTCAGCTCAGCTCTGTATTTCATTTGAAGCAATTTCCTGTGCAGCATCTTCAGCAGATGTCAGCTATTGTAGAAGAGAAGAGAGTCACTTGGGCAAGGCACATGCGCTGTGCCAGAAAGGGCTTGTACAAATGACATTCTCCACCCTCAGATAAAGGAAACTGCCAGCAAAGCACATAGAGCAAAGAGGCCTATGACTCATGAAGCAGTTTAATGGGATTTTACTGGCGTGTCTAGTTTGAGCTGAGCATAAAGGAAAGAAGAAGATGCCTCAGACCATCCCTGGTGAATTAAGCAAATGCTGGTTTCAGCTGCGGTTGTGGTTGTCATTCATATTTGGAAGCTAATTTCTCTTGGAATTTATCATATCTGTGTTTTTCTTCATGTTTTTTTTTTCCGGCTTAGCCAATAGCTGAGGGCCAAAAGGAAAGCATGCACACACACAAAAGCCGTGGGTTATATTTTAATAGGAATCCCTACTGCTTATCGTTACTGCTTTATGTAATTGTCTGGAAAAGGTCAGCACAGTTTGTGCTGTGTTTCCAATTGAAGCTGAAATATTTTTTTTTATTATTATTTTTGCAATGGTCTTGTAATCCTTTGACTAAATACAATGTGAAAAGGGAACTGTGGAGCAGAGTGAGGCTATTCCAGCCTCAAGCCATTGCACCTTTATTCTTAAATTGTTATGAAACTAACAAAGCTAGTCCCAAATAGCTGTTGGCTTTTTGTCTGGAGACAAGATAAGATCAGATTTTTAGCTGTAAGATCAGCTCAGTGGTGGCTGGTTTGTTTCTGTATCTCTAGAATAAATTCAGTGCTCCAAGATCTGTAATTTTGGTTTCGCTTTCTATAGCATTTATGCAAATAGTTTTCAGCATGACTTTTTATCTTGATTATGCTTTCCTAATTACTTCTATAGGCTTAGTATAGAATTTGAAGTGTTTGTTTTGCTTTTCACTTTGCAGAGTTGTTCAGAGCAGCTGACGTTGCTTAAATCCCTCTGGAAAGGAAGATAGAACTGAGGGACAGAGTTAGTTGGTCTCTGCTGTCATGAGGAAGATCAGGAAGAAAAATCCTGTTTCTACTTTTGTTTAAACTAAACTGTGTGCTGCAGGAAGGCTCTGAAAGAGATTTGGTCATGAAAGAGAGTTGGTCATGACCACGTGGTCCTTCATGGGCTGGGGAAGCAAGCCAACCCTCGTACATGATTGAGAAGGCATGTCCACGGMTGGCCTGGCCTGCAGAGCTGAGGCAAGTGTTTGCTTTCTTTAGAAATGGGGACTCAGAAGTTACTCTGCTGCAGTGCAATGATGGAAAGAAGAGGCAAGCAGAGTAGGACTCCCCTGAAACAGCATTGCCAGTGAAACTATTTCATGAAGTTCTGGTCTGAGGGAAACTTAGAGCAATAGTAATAGAATGGAAACTGAAACCTAGCCGAGAGATGGCAGTGACAGACAGGGCCATTCTTAAGTTTCCCTAAGTCTCACACAATCCCAGAATCTTCTTAAAACACAGTAAGTTTTACAGAACTGCAAAGTACCCTTTTCTGGCATACTGTAATGAGTCCTGTTCAATCTGTGAAGTGTCCAGGGAAGGGAGTTTCTTTGCATCCCTCATATCAGCAGGGATTTCATACCTAAACAAGGTGCTGAAGGTGCTTCAGTGGTTTTAGGAGCAACCAGTTCAGGTTGCTCCACTTTCTGAGATGAGGTAATTTGGGCTGCACAGTCTTACTGTTCAACTAATCYTTGCATGGACTTTTTGTTCAAGGTCACTAGCCATTACTCACATGAGAGATTTAGAAGGGGGTTAGGAGGGAGAGGAGAGCTTGTGAGGCTTTGGGTAGGTTATCTGTGTTGTCACCCTGCTTTTCACTCCTCTGGGATGGGTGAGTTCTACTACTGTCTTATGGGAGCCACAGACCTTTTCCAGACAGGCCTGACAGATCTTCATACACATGACCATTCTCCTCCATGTCCCATTAGATGGTGGTACACTTTTTCTCACAGAGGGAGAAAACTGGATACTGTGGTGTCAGAGTGGTTCACACAGAGTGACAAAGGGAAGAGCCACTCGAACAGTGTGGAACCTGGGTACTTGAACTTTTGTCTTGTCTAGCACAGCCCATGCAGAGAAAGATTATCTCAGAAAATCAACACAGCTGTGGAATGATTTGGCAGCAGCTCTTATAACACTTCTGAAGCCTGCTGTGTGACGTGAGATGGGATCTCTATTCCTTGTAAAGRTGGAGTCTTAGTCCAGAATGGCAGATACCCAAGTGCATAAGCGATATGTAGTAGAGCACTTAGAGCCTAAGGGGAAGAAATCCTTGAGGAGCAGTCTGTTAGCACAGGCCCTTCCAGGGAACAGGACTGCTCTGTACCAAAATGAAGAACCTCCTAGTGAGCAGCTCTTCAGCTGACAGCGATTTGATAGTTCATTCAACAGAATGTGGTAATGTTTCCCCATAGGAAGCCTGCCACACAACCAGGACTGTGAGGCTATGAATAACATGTATAAACAGTGTTCCTGGGGAGAACTGATTTCTGTGTTTCAAATTATAACAATGGCATGGTACTGAAAAGTTCTTGCTACATTTGCTGTCTGCTTGGAAAAGCAAAGATCTGCACAACAGCTGCATAGCTGAATTTTCATGAAAACATGCATTTAATAAGGAAAGGGATCAATCTCTCAGATACACTTTACTTGCATAGGTTTCTTCTTAAACAGATGAGAACATCTCTATCAGCCAGTCCTCCAGGCTGTGTTTGTATTGTTTGTGTTTGTATTTGCCTGAGAACAATTCATGTTCATAACTTGGGAAATACTGCTTTGTGTTGACTCAGGTAAAGCCCCAATGCACAATATCTCTACTGGAAATGTAGGTGTATGAGGGAGGTCACAGATTTTTATGGCAGGTTCAGTGATAAGGATGACAAGGAACCAAGACATTGTTCTGTTGTGGAGCAGGTAGAGCACTGTGTAAACATAGTCATGGATACCCAACAACTGCAAGTATGGTTATTATGCAAGGAATCCATCCACACAAGTAAGGAGAAGGTAATASCCAGGAGATATGATTTTTAACTGCAGAGGAAACTTTTTGACACTCCTTGTGCTGATCTTGTAAAATATTCATTAAAAGCATATGAATAGTGGGCTGTAACACAACCAAGAGCACTTATTTCTAAAAACAACATTCTGTCAAACAAGGGAGATGCATGCCAGATTTATTCTTAGGTGCAGAAGCTCTAGGAGAGCTGTCCCTCAGGATTAATCTAGGAGCAAATTCTTTATATCAATGGGAACTAGGTATTTGTTTATCTTTGTGGGTTTTTTTTCTTCTTTCTTGTAACTGTGTTTTTCCATAAACTGGGTGCAATAAAATAGGTTATTTATTCATACTGTGATTGTTTTGCAATGAATAAGGTTTCCTAGGAACAGAATACTTGTGTGTACATTAGTTTCATTCAGAGAATAATGAGCCTATACATAGGGCAGGTGATTATACTTTCACTTTGGTGTCTCTGAGGTTTGTCTTACTGTAATTGGGCATTTGCATGACTACACAAGTGCAAAGGACAGATTAAGGTCTATAACACCAGCATGCTGCACTTGTGTGGAAAAGGAAAGGGAAAACATCCCTTCAGCAGATGTTAAATGGGAACTGGTTTAGATTATATAGGTGTTAAAAAGATACTCATATGCCCATGCCAGAGGGTGCTAGAATATGTAGAGAAGTAAAACAGGAAGATGAAGTTTTGATGTTGCCAGGAGAATGCAGACTAGAGTTTGTCCTGTAGAGTTTTCTTGTGATAATTGGAGACAAAAGGAGAGGTCTTCATGGAAGGAGCAGTTACTGGAAGAAGGTTGGCTCCTCTGGTCTTTCTGTGCTAGGGAGATTCACATAATGAACTGCAGAGAGGTGGTAGAAGTCAGGTAAGTTGTGCCTTAGTGTGCCTCCTAGATTTGTCCTCTGATTTGGACAAGCTTCAGTCTCAGCAGAGGAACTGTAAGGAAATACGGGCATATAATGCAATTCGCTGTGTCTAAGGAAACAAGACTGGACCCTGCATCAGAAATATTTGATAGGGAGGATCTGAACTCAGTCATGACTCAAAGTGGCTTTTTGTGTGATACAAACAGTTCACTGAGACAGTACTTCAGCTGTCCTAAAACTGCCTGCTGGAGACCGAATGCTGCCTTTTGTCAGAAGATCAGATGCTAAATAAGAAAAAAAAAAAAAAACAGCATGGCCAAAAAAAGAAGTCCCTCTTAAAGTTGGGGAGGCAAGATAAAAACCAGGAAGAGGCAGCCCTACCGAAAACACCGGGGTGTGAGCGGCAAGTGTTAGTCATCAGTACTTTCTGTGTTCCTGAGACATGCTGTGCAGAAGCTGGCTGTGTGAAGAGGCCGGATGCCCCGTGGGGGAGGGACACGATGCCATGCACGGCCACCCGGCYGGGTGCAGCACCCGAGTTTTCCGGCTGAGCACGTCCTGAACTTGCTTCTCTCCCTTCTGCCCCCTCCGGCAGGGAGCCTGKCTCAGCACTCGAGAAGCTCGGAGCGCGTGCCCTGCCCAAGGCATCCGGCTTCTCACCTTTGTTCCTGCATGCTCTCCATTTGCTAGAAGGCTTCTGTCAAAAGTGGCTGCCCCCAGAATCCTGACTGGTGCTCACAAACATCTGCTGAACAACGCAATGCCAAACACTGCATTTTCTGTTATTATTTCCTTGGTTGGAGATTTACTTCAACCTTTATGACAAAGCTGTATGACTTGAGTTTTGTTTCAAAGTGAATCTTCTAGAGACTTTTAACTAGGAGAAAACTGSAGTACTACATAACTATTTGATTCTGACTTGCCAGGGGTGAGAGTCATTGCTAAGCTTTCTCTGGGATGGGATTTATTTATTCCTAGAGGCTAAAACCCAGCTAACTTGAAGTCATGCCCAGTCTGTTTAAGACAGGATACTCAGTGAAGTCCAGGCTGGCTCAGAGAGTCTCACCAGGGTTAAGGTGTTCTTTTGTTCCCTCCTGCAGAGATTACGAGTGACAAAACTGAACTCGTATGGCATTCATGACTTGCAAAGCATTTTGACTCTCGTCTTTAGCCATTTATAAGGAGTGCTCAGCTCAGTTGATCTTCAAAGATCAACACRGCTGCACTGCAGAAGCCTTCTGTTTCCTTTCTTCTCAGACATTAGCCAGATGAGAAAACTAACTGGTCACCATGTATTGGCATGGGGAAAGTCTTTTTAGGGAGAAGGTAGGGAGGAGGAAGGGTTAGACAATCGTAATGGATTTACAGAAAGGTAATAAATGTTTGCATCCATGTACAGAGAYGGCAGTGTGCAAATGGGATCTGATGTCCAAGGAGCATTAGTTGCATGGTACAACCTTTCCTCTCTCAAACTAAGACTAGGCTAGTTTTGTGTTTCTGTCAAGAGTGTGCAGCACAGTGTACAGAATGCAGAACTGAAGCTCTTCAATAAAATAGTGTTAAGTAACAACTTAGTTTCTTAGTGGCATTAACAGTGTAAAAATGTGGTCCTTGAGGCCGGACTAGGCAATGGACACATGCCTCCACTGAGGTGGAACTGGACAGATCCTCTTTCAAGGAATTGAAAATATAATATTTAAGCCTTATTATTGCTGGGCCTCCAACTCTTTTATGCATGCATAGTTTTCTGTTGGGTAGATATTATTGAGGCCACTGAAACACTGGGCTAAAAATACAATTTGAAACTAAAAGCTTTCTGCAGATTTTCTGTGCTGAAAGTACTGACTCCAAGCTTTTCTTTTCCCCTCCTTGGGATGATATTTTCATGATGTGATTCAAAGAGATGGGATCTTAGGTATGGATTTATATAAATTCCTATATCTATCCAGCCATAACCTATGAAATCATGAAATGTTTTTTTCTTTAGTTGTACAAATCTTGGGAAATTTAAATTTATTAGGACCTGCTCCCTTTTTTTTCACCTGTCAGTGTAGTTGGAGAAAACTAAGACAGTTGTTACCAAATGAGAAGTGGAAAAAATCTTGCCAAATAAGCATGTCCTGTATGTCTTTTGTTAGCATGATCCAGCTCATACAGATGTCTGGAGATCATTCAATTTCCTTCCTTCATGGAGAAGTAGGGCTTTCACAATTAGAATAAAGTTGTGTTGTTTTATACTTATTTTTAATTTCTGCACAGGAAATTCTGGAAAGAATGAAATTTTGGATGTTTGGATACCAAATGGATGAYATTTGATAACTAGTTAAGGAAAAAGAGCGAAATAATCAAGTAGAACTAATCTCTTACTTTTTATATCTTTATATATATAGTGTATATATAAAATAATTATATGTAATATATAAAAATATATAAAACTTCAGTGCTTCTTTCAAAATCTCCCAAGAATGCTAACCAAGTATTGGTATTTCTCATTGTCACGATATCTTCCCCACCAATGTCTTCCCAATGTAGGAAGCCTGGCTGTAGGTGAATGAGAAGCACTTTTCAAGCCCTTCCAGTAGAACCTGGCCACCAAACAGCCACAAATGCAGGATGCAGAAGGAACACGGAGGTGGGTTGTGAGCTTTTAGCCTGGAGTGCCAGGGAGGCGTTCCTGCCCTCTGGCCTGTTTCTGTATTTCACATGAAGCGGTTACTGGGTAAAACACAGAATGATGCCTGGGCATAGTTCTTATGCCTATTCATGAWGCTTGCCTATAAAAGAGTAGAAATCAGTGTATTCAGACAGTAAATAGGCCAGAATGTAAACAAACCTGTTGTAAAACTGGAGGTAACACCCAACTCACAGTGATCCTATTGTTTTATTTGCATGCAAAAAGAAATATTTTTAAAAAATCAATAATGAATTAACTTTTCTTGGTTACAGAAATCAAATTTCATTTAATTACATAGTTTAAAAAAGTGAAGAACTATTTAATAGTATAGTAATGTAGATAAGCTGTAGACACATCTGAAACAAACAGTTGGCTTTTAGCGATGAGTTAAAAATTTACAGCATATTCTCAGGATGCAGTAGTAAGCATTCCATAAGTATTTACTACAAATGTATTGTTAACGTTTGATTAATGTCAATGAATAAGAGACAAATGTTAGTTTGTTCTGTTTAATGTTGTTATCCTTATTCATTTTTGTTGCTTGATTTTCTTAAGGGAAAAAACACACAAAGCGGGTTTAAGCAGTTCAGAGCAATGAAGTTATCCTTGCTGCTAGGAGAACTSTTTTTCTTTTCAGTAAAATATTAAGATTTGAATACTTTCACTAGATGAGTGGCAAGTTAGATAGATGTCATTGTGTACGAGTTTCCATATAGATATAATAAATGTGGCAAGTAACATCACCTGCTGTTTAACAGGTGATGGTTTTCAAAAGGATTCATATTACTCATTTGCTACATATGGCTGAAAGAACCAGATGAAGATGGGGCCATACCAGATGCTAAATATGAAAAGTTTACTGGGAGGCTCAACAAATGTATTAGTCTCCATCCCAGGCTTGCTGCTGTGGGACCAGCTAAGTGGATTTTGTATACATTCAATATTGAAGTACTGTAGTATTTTGTCATATGCATAACATCAATATTGGCTTAAGATGTCAAACATATATTCATTTGCAAATCCCCAGTCCATTAACCTAGTCATTGCCTTTATCCACAGCTAAACCCAATGAGCATTTAACTTTGCATAGCATAGAAATAAATATTATCCATGAAAGTGTCTGTGTTAACCCATGCAGGTAACTTTTTAAATTAGGAGAACTACTAGTGAAAATACTGAAAGGCACCATCTTCTGTTCTGTGTGTGYGATTTTTTTTTTAGAGGGACTTGAGAATTTGAAATAGTTTCTTAGAATTTGAACAGCTGAAGATGTGAAATATATTCATCAAAGATGATTAGCAAGCACAAGATCTTTCTCATAGCTTCTTGACGATCCGTGCAAGCAGCTCATTCCTGAGTCTTGTGGTTCTGGCAGAGCCATTCTTTAATATGTCCTTGACTCAACCCTTCTGGGAACTGAAAGTCCCCGTCTAGGAGAAAAAAAAAAAAGAAAAAGAAAAAAAGATAGATTAGATTTTCTAGGAAGAGAAGGTGGAAATAACTTCAATGAATGCATTATATTCTCTCAGATACTGCTGTGGCACTTGCCAGAGATGCTGAAGTCTTCTTTTTTTTTTTTTTTTTTTTTTTTGTATCTGAACCTATCTTTCTCTCTGTTGCAGGGTTTCTTTACTGAGCAGCATGTTGAACATGTAGTAATATCTTTTTATGAAAGGAAACATTTTTAATTGTATATAAATAAGATTTCCTTTCTACTGTCCTCCGCAAGTAGATGGCAATCTCAAGAGTGCTTCATAGAGGCTTTTTTAAAATAATAATTCTACATGGCATCAGCTTAAGAAATAAAACCTGAGGCAATACTGATAAATATATAAATACTGATTAGTATTTATATATATATATTTTTATATATATTTTATAATATATATATATCAATATATAAATATCTGATCAGTAAAAGGGGCTATTCTTAGTTCTACAGTGCTCAGAGCAAAAAGAAAATGCTCAAAAGGGTTGCCCTAAAACCAGAGGTCCTTGGTAAGCCATTGTTTCCATTTTCAGTAGAACTGTGAAGTCAGTGTCTTCAGGAACTTAATAGTCATTATGAAAGTATTTTTAAAAAGGCCTAGTATAGTTTAACATTCAGTATATGATTTTTCTTTTCGATACAACATATAGTAAAATCAATCAACTGATGTCTTATTGCATTTCTACTTTACAATGCACAAGCGTTGAGTAGGCAATCTACTCAAGACATGTCAATACATGTCTACTTGGAAAGAGGGGGAGTGAAAGTGTACGGCCAGTGTCTTAAGAGTCTTAAAATCCTCTTCTTAAGTGTACAGTTAGGCAAAATCACCATGGAAATGGGAGATGGTGGGCTTGCATGGTTTTAGGTATTCTTCACAGATCTCACTACCTTTTTAGAGGAAATATATGACAATTCATAGATGCAAAAGAAATTTAGCTGTGGGAAAGTTCTGAGAATGATGCATACATACTATTCACATTTGTCACTGACTTCACAAGATTAATGAAATGTCATCTTCGTTTTGGCTCGCGTTATCTTTCTGAAGCAGATATTTAAAGCAAATTCTAGTTGTTCTTTATAATGCACCCAAGTCATTATTCATGTAGATTAAACAGGAGCAAAGACTGCATGTGTGCACACATGCGCCCATCTGCACAGTCAGAGGGGAAATGTGGGGAATGATCAGAACGTAGCAGCAGTGTGCAATAGCTTTCCTTAATGTTTATGAGAGGAATGCCTTTAAAATTATCATGACATGTCTGGCATTGAACAACTAAGGCTGGATAATAAAAAGACATATAGTTCCAGCTTTGAATTATCAGTGTGCTTTTTTTTTTTTTCTCTCTCTTTTTTTTTCATTCTGGACTTAGCTTTCAGAGTTCATGTTTTCARTTCATTTTCTGAAACTATGCCAGTAAAGAATTACAATGCAAAAGACACAAAAGATTCTCCCTTAATCACTTATTCTAGGAGCTAAAGCTTAAGGCAAAAAAAAMCCCAGAATTTTAGAATTATAACAAATTATGTGTCCTATTGAAATGCCACTCTAAATGCCATGTAATAATATGAGGAGTAGAATTAATAACCAACCACTTAGTTTCTCAGTTCAGAGTTGAAATCTAGCAGCTGTTTTAGGGAGAGGTCACAGCTGATCTCAGCTACCACTGTGTCATTTTAAGGAGAGAATCACTTTGTTTCTTCCAGATACAATTTAATTTCTTCAAAAAAGGTACAGGAGAGAGAAAGGTTGATGAATTACTTTGAAATTTTAAAAAGAAGTTAATTATTATTTTTTTCCCTTCCAGGAGCTTCAAATTTTTGCTTGTCATATGCATTTCCAATTTCCAGCACATAACTTTCATCATGACTACCTCCTGTTTGTTATGACTGCCATTATTCCTCCTGGTTTACATGCACCACACCCTGAAATTCTTGCTTGTTTGTAAAATAACAGCTGCTCTTTTCCATTAAAATTCTCCGTTAATATCCTGCAAACAGGAGGCATTTGGTCCTCATGCAAGTAGTGAAGTAGACATGGTACATGTAGGTTTTCAAAGGGATCAACTTAATGGCTTAATCAAATGGCTTAGCTTTTTAGAATCAAATGAACTCTAAAACAAAAGCTCTTGGGTGGTGGTTGTTGTTATTATTATCATTGTTTTTGTTATTGTTGTTATTATTTCCAAAGAGCCCATGATATGATTGTTTTTATTTCTGTCAGCAGGACCCAGGGAGAATAATTAATTTAGACAATTTATATCCTCTGAGTTTTCCACAAACATACATTTGAAAGTTTTCCAGTCAGATGAAGGTTTTTATAAATTCCCATGATTACTATAAATTACTTTCTCTCACTACTCCTAATAGGCTCCTATTAGGCCTTATCAACCAGATGCCATTGACATCGAAAATAGTTTTTTATGCCTTACTAAAGCAAAACTTATGTGACTTAACCAGATTTCCTTGAGGAGAGGAGAATTTTCACTAAGAACCAGTTAGTAGATTTGTTAGTATATGGTAGATTACCTTCTACCTCTATTTATTTACAGACCTATGGCATCTTATCTTGAGCTGTCTATGGACTGTTTCTTATTCCAGTTGTTTTCTTTGTTAAGATGTGAATATTTATGTGGCTTTTTCTGACTTCATTTTCTTTCTTTTTTTTTTTTTTTTTTTYCAAATGGAAAACCCTTCCAGATTCATATTACTTCAATTCATAGTTTCACAATAATGAGAAGAGAGATGGATTAGTGAAAGGTCTGCAAATATTCCTACTTTCTCTGTAGCTCTGTTACAGAACTAATGTATCTCTTAGTGCTGTAAGCACTAAGCTTAGTTGTCTTGTACGTGAAACTGCCTCATGCATGTTTACATTGAAAAGCTAAGGAACTTCTCAAGGGTCTTCAGTCTGAGTAAAGCATCAGGGTGCATGGGGCAAAGGTGTCTTTTCCAGGTGAAAACAGTGCTAATAGTCACTGAGTAATTACTTCTTAATGGTGTCCAGGATGGCTAGGATAAATTTGGATTTAATCTGGAGGTACTTGGTTTTGGTTTAAAAAAAAATAAAAGTGTTCTGAAAGATGTTTATGTTCATTTTGTTCTGAAAACTAGCCTTGATAAAATCTGAATTTAAGAAGTAAAGTTGATTAACTGCTATAAATTGGATACTGACCAAAAGGCACAGCTGTACTAGAGTTGAAGGGAGAGGGAAAGATCAGAGGTTACAATCAATAAACACCAGCTAACAAAAATAAACTTCCATTTTTTAAATCAACTTTTACAATAAAGATTATAATCTGTCAAGTGGAATTAAACAATAACCTTAGAGTAATTCGGAAGTTGCTATCACAGGAGTAGTAGAAGAAAACAGTTAATGTATTCAGACTTCCCCGCTCTAAGGAAAGAAAACACAAATATGTGTTGACCAATGCCTTCACTCAGATATATCTCCTTATTTACATTATTAATTGCCAGGAACCCATATGGTTCCATATAGGTTCCATATGGTTCCTATACGAGGAGTATATGACCTGACTTCTGAAGTGGGTCCTTCACTTTTTATGTTAATGAAATCCACTCCAGTAAAGATAAATCTGTGAGGAAGGTTGCCCAAGCCTTGCAAAAAAAGGAAAAGGGAAGCTGAGCAAAGCTACTTCTCCTCGTGCCCTATTCTCCCTCTRGGCAAAGCTCCTACCTTGCTTCTCCGCCTTCTTCAAAACTGTTTGAACTTTCCAGTCTCATCCTGTTCCCATCTGGCARGAAGAAATGGTCAAGCTGAGTCTGAGAGAACAACTAGAAAGTTGATTGTGTCACTGTTTCTTACTGGACCACCTTGCAAGAATACATCAAATACTGATGAAAACAGAGTCAAATGTAAAATGAATTATTTTTAGTTTAAGGATACTAGTTATTGGCAAGTCTTTCTCCTGATCTGCCTTCTTTCATGGTCTTTACAGGAATAATACTGCAGAATGAAGAGATGCAAAAGTACTTCCTACTTCCTTTAAGTCTTTCCTAGTCTTTTGCTACAGCAGCTTTTTGCAGAAAGTGCAGTAATTGGACAGTGGGTTCTGTCCTGCCCTTTATGTCTCTAAGGATTGTGAGAAGTCTTGGTTACAAAACATAGAAGATGGACTGCAAACTGCTGCAGCCCTCTGTGTACAAGCCTTTACTAGACTCTTTTTTATATGACTGCTAAGATTGGGCTGCATCCCAAGTGTGGAAGGTTTGGGCCTTGGCTCACCCCATGGCAAATGATATTGTGCAGCCATATGATGTGGATGAACTTGACGTGGACCTGTGGTGCTGTGACTTGGTATGTACACTTGCAACACAGCAAATCTATGAGATGATATGGGGTGTCAGGGAATCAGCCCTTCAGTGTCCTTTCCAGTGTACCTCTCTGGTGATTGGCAAGTGAGAAAGCAGACCATGGGGCTAACTTTCCCCATCTCTTCAAAAGAGATCCTGAAGGAGCGCCTCTACTTGTGGTCATACTGTGTACTCAGATATTTTCCTGTCTGCCTCTGGACCTTACAATCTGAAGAGATTACCATGAGAAATACTATAATTAAATAAATATTAGTAAAAAAAAGCTGCAAGAGCAAGAGCATTATACACATAGTTTTTTTCTTTATCAGTGAGCGCTTCTGTGGAAAATGTGTGTGTCACCCATTCAGTGAGCATAGAAGAATGCATTAGTGTGATGAGGTTATCAGGAAGCCACAGCTGGCAGTGTTAATTTGTTATAGGAAACAACCTAAAAATGGTGAAGATAAAGAGGAACATTCTGCCAAGAAAAAAGTATTATAAAGCAACCAGTCATTGTATAAAGGTGACATAACTTGACCATGTATAGAACAGCTTGTAACAACCTGAATAGACAAAGCCAATGTGTAAAACTGCTAAGAAAACCACTAGCCGTGCAGGCACTCCTGCTTCAGCACTGGGTATGCAGACTGCTTGCTTGATATCCTGTATTACTACGTGGATAAATACTATATTTGCATTAAGGGGAACAAACCACCCACACTTGTGTCTCATCTAGTATCTTACCCMAAGGCTTTGTTGTAATTGCTGCTCATCCCATGAAGAAACAGAAAAAAAGGTCTCTATGTACGTCCAGATAAATTTTCCTTGAGCTGAAGAGGAAAACAGGATGCACAATCAGATGATGACTTCATTGTCTTTGCATTTATTGTCAGTGATTATTATAAAGCCTACACAATAAACAGTAAATGATGGCTTGTATGAGGAGTGAAGGTGCATTGAAAAATAATCATGATTAATTTCTTTTATGGAAAGTTATTATAATCCATAGCCCTAGAGGGAAAAAATATAGCAAGGGAACAGCTGTAAAGAGGTCCTTGTACAAATCATTTTAGTGGCCTGTTTAGGTAAGTATCTGGGAAAGTGACAGAGGGAGGAAATAACTCTTGCAATTTTGTACAGCAAAATCTCGTTAGGAGAGAAGTCTAAGACAAGATAATGWTATTGTTCCGTGTCTCATAAATACAAAGTTACGAGTTTCCTACAATGCATCAGAAACTTAGCCCTTAATAAATAAAACTACCTAATTTCAGCTGCAGTGCAGAACCTMTAACAAAGATTTACAGAGCTAGAAGCCAAGCCTGCTGACATGGCACATTGGTATCAGCCCTARCTCTTTGTGGGGCAAATAAAGAGTGGAAAGACAATGTGGTCAGAATTCTGTATAAGCCCTGTGATGAATATATTCATATTCATATGGCAATATTCATATTGCCATATGAAGCATTGCTTTGGTGGGTTTTTTTTTATTATTATTATTCTTAACAGCTGTTTCGTAATGTTCAGTTGAAGCACTGAGTTGTAGCTGTGCTGAACTTTGTGGGGTGAGTGCCGCTGTTGGTTATGGAAACAAGAGATCTGCTGCATTAACAGTAGTTAGGGATGGGCACAACTCACAGGTGCAAATCAAGATTGACAAGGACTTCCTAAATTATATGTCAAACCACTTTATACTGCAAAATTGGTTCCAGGTAGCAGCTGAGATTTAACAATCTCCCAGTTTGTGTATATTTAGACTGTAAGGATCCCCATGACTGGAATTCTGGTTCAGGTAACAGGTAAAGTAATTACTCATTATTGGTATCTCCTTTGGTCCACCCTCTTGAATTCACTGAAACAAATGATTTTGGTGACAAAAAGTAAGGAATGATCACTCCAGGGATTTGAATTATTAAAGACTATGAAGAACAACAGAAATCTTTTGTTAATACTGTTTCCCATTCCCCAATCTTTCTTTTTGAGAATTCCTGGTTCTCTTTCTTCTGAATCATGCCAAAATGTAACCTGATGTAAAGTTTTATGATGAAATAGCAAAATAGAACCATATCAGAGGAAGCTGACAGCATGTCGAAGAGTATATATGGTGCTGCTTATCTTTATATCATTTCAGAAATGTTTTTAGGTGGTAGCTGCCCTAACCCAGCTGTACACATTGCAGATGTGGAGAGAGGAAAAGGAGAGAGGGAAAAAAAAACAGCAGAAAACCCCACTTCCTCCATAATTCAGCTCCTGCTTTCCAAATTGTAACTGGCTGAATGCCCAAAGACTCGAAGTTCTTTCTTCCAAAATTAGCTTTCCCAGCCTTACAAACACACTTGCTCCTGGCTGATGAGGAAGTTAAAAAAGAAAAATACCACAGTTCCAGAAGGAGAAAAAAATATCTGGGCTACTGTAAACAATATATCTACTATTCTAAATGTTATCGCAGCAAACCATTACTAAGTCTATCATCAATCTTTTTCTYCCTTCTTTTTTCTTAGCTAAGAGTGTATCTCTCTAATTGCCCTCCCAGCTGACAATGAAAGTCAGCTCTCTAACTTTCTGTATCCTAATTCTTTTCTTATTTTACATCTAGTGATGGTTCAAGACAGTGTTATACAGGCAAAAACTGAGGCATAGAAATACTGCAAAGCTTAAAGGAAAAATGGAGGGAGGACCAGAAACTAAACTAGGAGGCCAGTCCTGGATTTTCAGCATATGCCAGAAAAGCAAAGTAAGTGTGGACCACCAAAAGCAAGAAGGAAAAACAACAACAAAAAAAGTTTTTTTACCAGAAACAGATCATTTGTTGTACTGCCCTTCTAATACACTGGGGAAAAAAATGGTGATTGTTCCCTTCTCTGACTTTATTTAAGAGGCCAGGGTGCTTATTTGAAGACTAATATCTATATTTTTTCCCAGTCTGAAGGAAGCTGAACCAACATTTCTAACTGTCTGTGCTGATCTCTCACCAGTGCACAAGAGGTGTCCTTTTATGGAAGCACTGTCATTTCTAACTCTTGATTTTTTTTAACTTCATATAGACTTCAAATTCCTTATTTACAGAGACCAGAACTCACTATCATTTTGCAAATGCAATGTGCAGGCTATTGCTTCACTCCAGTTCTAGTTCTCCAGTTAATACACTGAACTTTTAAATAACCTCTGCAAAAGCAGTTCAGAGACTCTCCTAAGCATATTTTACTGGCTGGGATGCTCTCCTAGGATATGATTGTTGTGTTGAGGAAACTTGATCTTGTGTCCTCTGTAGATCAGGAAAGTAACTCAAGAAAGAAAGAGTTACTCTCCTTCCCTTCTTTTGAAGAGACTAACTAATAAGATATTCATCTGCATCTCCTAAGTCAGCAAWAACAATAAAAGAAATGCTGTGGGTCTCATGTTATTGGTGATGAATTTCTCATCAGTGAAGACAGGTTTAGGATAAATGTGGTTTGGTCAGGATCTCTAAGATCACAAATAATGGAGTAGGTTATACAAGGTAAACATCTTTTGTTCTACTGCCATACTGCCACTCACAGTCACTGATTTCTTTGTAAGTCACTCTTCTTTGTAAGACGTAATTTCCATTGATCCTTGATGAAAGACAGAAAAGGAGTCTTAGCTGCTGAGTATGKGCAAGCATATCGATACGGCAGTAAACTCTAAACCAGTTTTCAAAGCATTTTATCTAATTTCCCTATGGACATATCCAAAGAATTAATTTATATGAATATTAACAGAATAGCACAACACTACATCCAGAGCTGCACTTTCTTTACACTTGACTCTTTCTGTGTAAAACCAAATCTTATTAAGAAGAGAAAATGCTCACTTCTACACTAGCAGGGTATAGACAGCTTAAAATTTTGTTTTAATCAGGCTAAAATCTGTAATTTAAGAAGACAATGCTTTTTTTTTCCTCTCATTTGTGCGAATAATAACGTATATAAAAATATAGTCCCAAAAGTAAACATATGATAGTAGTACAGTTATTTTGGAGGTCATATCCATTGGTCCTTATGTATCATTCTGTGCCCAAGATGGATGGAATTAGCTTCCTGTGCAGCTATTTAATTCT
Organism: Nothoprocta perdicaria; assembly: GCF_003342845.1. Taxonomy (NCBI): domain Eukaryota; kingdom Metazoa; phylum Chordata; class Aves; order Tinamiformes; family Tinamidae; genus Nothoprocta; species Nothoprocta perdicaria. The sequence goes on from NW_020454749.1 coordinate 1,196,721, forward strand.
TCATCATCCTGCTGGTCTGTGGGAGGCCTCTCGCCATGCTTACTATTGGCTTGGGGGATGTAAATGTGTCTTTTTATGTTCCTTGTTACAGGTGCCTCAGAGGACGGAACAAACTCACTGTCATATCCCTATGGCAGAAGAGGATGACATCATATACATTCTAACAAGAAGCAGCTGAGCTACAGAAAAATTAAAGGAAAATATGCTTTGGAAGGTCTAGCCTTAAATCTGCACAGACTGATTTTTCAGAAGCATTTTACATTAGCAATTCAAAGAATACATTTTGGTTTTCAGTCCTGGGTTGCAAGGAGATGAGTTTTAATATATGCTTACAAATTTTGATAAAATAATTGCAGATTATTAGATTTTAAGATTCTATTGAAATACTTTTAAAAACAACTTTATAACAATGCACTGATAGTTCAATAATTCAGTTTGTTCCACTATGGTATAAAACAGGTATTATTGAAAAACAAATAACACTCTTTCTACCAAATATTTATAGATTTTTTTTTTCGTTCACAGTCACAGATAGAATGAGGCTTCTATCTAATAATCAGACTGTGATCATGAAGCTGTTTGAYTCTTATATGCAATCTGTTTCAGACTCTGTCATGCTGAAGAATAGCTTTTTATCTTGGATCTAAGTTGTTTTAGGCATAAACACAATTATTTGCTTTTTAAGAGGCAGAAGTCTGGCTTTTTGCAATGATGAAGTGTAAATATGCTGATTAAGTACAGTAGACAAGCTGGGGCACCCACTATTTAAGCATGTTTCAACACTTTTAAACTCGCAGCTTGGTCTTGAAAGCCTATTAACTGACCTGAGCAGTTGAGGGTCAACCATCAGGTCTGGGAGGGTTTATTAGGGTAGAATTGTTCACATTCTCATTTCCATTTTATTTTCAAGGCCCTTGGTTGTATGATTGTRTCTACTTTTATCATTATTGTCTTCTGTTTTCCTCCTTGCTCCTCAGTTTGACAAAGCCTTTGATAATTWATTTATTCCCTTTTCTCACAAGTGGGAAGTGGAGAACTGCTGGAGAGGCTTCCGTGGTTTGAGAGTGTTATAAGAAGCAGTGGTGTTTAAAAGATACTTGGCAATTCCTTGAGAAATTAGAAATACTTTTTTTTTTTGCCAAATGAAAAAAATATTACTGAAAATTTTCATCCCAAAAGAGGCTACAAGAGAAAGGTTTAAAAACTAAACCTGCTCCATTGCCCTTGAAATTAAGCCTATCAATAATCATGAAAAATCTCCAGCTGTGGCTCAAAGAAGCACTGCATGTCCTTTAAAGTAGGAAATTGTATGTTGTTACTGTTACCTTTTATTATAACATAGGCTTTCTTTTGGTTATATATTCAGTCTTCAATTTACTCATTCTTATGTTCTGCTTTCATCATTTTTCTGTTTTCTGTCCATTCACTGTTCCATATTCTTCCTGTTTCACTTGCATTCTTTCCCTGTATTTTGTCTGACTTGTGATCTTCCAAAAAATTTAGAATATTTTTACTCTCCTATCTACACACTCTGTACCTAAACTGTAGGACTCATGAACCCTTTCCAGATTCTGGGTCTGAGTGCACTTTGTGCCAGTACCCAAAGAGGTTCAATAATTGAGTCATTAGACCAAAATAGACCTCCTTGTTTTTGCATAGTGTGGCAAAGAGCAATAATGCACACATCTCAGAGTGCTGAAGCTCTGGTCTTTGATTCACAGGAAGAACACTCAGGATTTCTTCAACTTTTTTTGCAGCRGCCAGCCAAAGTCCTCCCTGCTCTGCTGCCTCCTGCCCCTGGGAAGGAAATCTGTCCCTGGTCCTTAAACAGTCTTGGCATCTGTCCTGGTGAGATCTTCTTGGGGGCCAAACCGTAGCCTGGCCTCCTTTACTTTATTTCRTTCAGAAGCTTGTGTCTTTGCCTGTCTGTGTTGTTTTGTTCAGAAAATTCATGAKAAATCTAGTCCAGGATCATGTGTTTTCTAGTTATCAAAGAGCCTTGGTTTGGGATTTTCTTGTGTTGTAGCTGCTTGGGGTTTTTCTTGCCTTTGCCAATAAGTGGGTCTATTCTACATGTCTGCGGAGAACAATTTGATCATGTGTATAACAGCACTCTAACAAGYAGGAAAATAAGAGTAAAATGTAAATTATTAAAAAAAAMCATGTTTGGTGAGGCTGTTGACTCATGAATTTGTGTGACTGGGGACAACAATGCTCATTGTGGAACACTTTAGGGTGTTCCTGATGTTCTACAAAATGTGAAGAAATGGAGAAAAGCACAGTCCGTCCCACTCTTCCTTTGCTTCACCTTTCTGCCTTAACTTTGCGAGGCTGGGCTAGCAACATGCCCAGTTCTGTTTCTTTTGAGCCTTCACAAAAAAAAGGCAGAAGTTATTATTAAGGGCTTGTTTAGATTTTTCTGGAGTTCGGGGTGCTTTTTTCTTTCTTGGTTGCTGTGTCCTATACTGCATTACATAGAGAGCAGCTGTAGAATATACTATCTCTGTTTTGCATTTATGCAACCTGATAGTGAAAATAGGTGTAGAAAGTCTAGATTTTTGGTGATTTTGCTGTACACACCTCATAGCTACCTACATCTCTCTAATCATTTAAGAATTGCATTTTATGATCTATGAAGGGTGCCTATCTGTCCAAGACACCTGTCTGAGGACACACCTGCAGTCTCACACATAGACCTCAAGGCTACACTCAAAAATCAATATGAACAGAGAAATAGGCATTCTCTTTTAATCCCCTGGGCTGGGGGTATCTTCTGCTGMACCGCTTGAGAACTATAGAAAATGAAGGAGAGGACTCCCAGAAATAACACACTCCAGAAATGAGGGAAACTCCCCAGGGCTTCTGGCAAAGTGGAAAAAAATAGAAAATAAGGATAACTATTAATATTATCTGTCTAAAAAAAAAAAAAAAAAGAACCTCTACAATAGTGACAGGAACCTTTTGTTAGTGAGCTRCTTTCCCTCTAGCTCATTAGACTGCAGCAGCAAAACCTAACTCGTCAATAAATGCTTATCTTTAATAACTCCCCTAAAAGGAATAGTAATTTTGTCTTTATTCTGCAGCAGTTTTGGTGTAACTGATCAGCAAAATGCAGAAAGTCGAGGGAAGATTTACTAGTCTTTTTGTTTTAACTGCACCCTATAGAGTGCCATCTAGGGGTAAATCAGGAGAAAYCCTTTAAGTGTTGAAAACTTTGTATTCTACCGTTATCTGTATGATTCTTCAAGATCTTGCTAGACAGGCTGAGTGTACTCTTTGGAGTATATAGAGGAGCTGCAAAACTGTAGGAGGAGTTTGGCAAGAGATTTATACAGCATATGAAGGAACTAGTTTTCAAATACTATCATTTCCTCACTGCAGCACTCTACCTGGTATTTGGAGCTGAAGTCAATCCTGCTGTGCTGCCAGAGTGACTGGAATCCATAATATGACATAATGTACAACAAGTATTCCTTTGTGTGTTTTGAATGAGTATGAGGAAAACTGTGCTTTAATTTAGTAAGGATTGTGGAATCCCACCCTATAAATATGGTGATTAAATTAAATAAGAAAATTATTTTTCTTTATTTGATTCTCTGATAAGACAAAAACAAATCTATTATTCTTACAAACACGTATAAGAATGCATGTGATTCATTTTCAAGCACACTAATCTCGATTTTTGTCTTATTAACCTTCTTTGGCCCTATATTCTAACTTTAAATATTTTTAACAAATATAATTTTAAAACAACACAGTACATTTCATAATTACAATTCTGCCTAGCATTTTCTCTACTTAAGATCATCTGAGGCAGCTTAAATGAGTCTGCTTTCTGAAAACTGTGATAGAAAATGAAATTACTTCTGGAGGTGTTGAAACAGTTAAGTGTGCTCAGATACTGTGATTAAGTTCAAATTTCTGACATTTAATTTCCTAAAAGAAATTTGCTAAGGAAAAAAAAATCATTCTGATAGAAAAGACTCTTTGTTCTGAAATCCTTTAAAGGATTGCTAAGAATGGCCTAGTCTCTTTAGTGCTAATTCTAGATGTAAAACTGCAAGGAAGAGAGGTTGTCTTTGCCCCTGCAAGAAGGAGCTTGAGAATGGCAGGAGTGAGGATGAGAAGAAAACTGTCCAAGAGTGGAATTCATCATATATCCCTATTCAGTTACTAATACAAAGCCACACTACTACAAAAACAAGTGGACATAGATAATTTATCACCTTTTTATGTGATGTAGGCCTGGCCTGCAGCCTAATTGTTTTGATTCTGTGGTTACCTAAACCAGCCTGATCTGGGTCTCTAATATGTTGCAGCTCTACAAGTAAAAAGTTTGTTCCTCTACCATCGATGTCTTGCCTTTTCCTTGGCCATCTCTTTATAGTCTAATATAGTCTCAAAAACATACTTTAGAATTGCAAGTCATTCCATAAAAAAAGTTTATTAGCATTGTATTGACTTTAGCACATGCATTTTCTATTTTATTTGGATTAGTCTTAAAATTCTAAACAACTCTTAGTCTAATCACAATTTGGTCTGTGGCTAGGGCTYGTAGGTACTACTAAAGATGTATATGTAGGAAATTTTATTCTGTTTGTGTCTCTGTCTTAGTTACAAGTTTCATTTACATAGTTACTCCTCTTTCTGGAGAGAGCTGCAACAGATCAGTGATGTGTTATATGATAGAAGAAACTGTTTTCCTTTTTCCTTGAGCTGCATGGTGGCCTTTCTTTACAATATTGATTTAATATTTTATAAATATTTCATATAGCAAGTACTGATGGAAATAAAAATTGTGTTAGCAAATATCAACATAACTTTGAAATTGAAATGAGTCAGTCTTTTGTTCTGTATTCTCTCTCATGAATTCACAAGACCCCTTTTACAAGTCATTTCCCCTTTCTAAATCACATGAATTTCAACAAGAGGATGACTCATAAAAGAAGGACTGGGAATCAGTAATACTTATCATCATGCTAAGAAAACATAAAAATGAAAAAGACCTGTGATATGTGGGAGAAAATGAATTGGTAGAAATTAAATGTGTAAATGGTTAACAGGAAGTTAATCTGTTCACGTTCCTCCCATCTAATGCTTTTCACATTACTGAGCTGGAAAACTCAAAACAGATAATGATGTCAGTGGGTGAAATTCCTCCCCCTTTYATCTATTCTCAAATCAGTGCCAATATGCACTGATTTTTGTAGGCCTCATTCTCATGCAGTGGCACGTAACAGATGYTTCACTTATGCTTGAGTATATGTATTAATAAAACCCTTAAATGGTAAAGGATTTTATTTTTATTTAGAACAAAATAACATGGGGGAGGGAAATTGTGACGTGATCAATTTTTTCCTCAATAGCCAGCCCTCTAATACAAGGTTTTCCTTCCGTTGCCTGCAGCTAGTAGAGAGGGAGAGATGCTGTTTAGCAAGTGGCATTGTCTGCTCTACCATGTACTAAATTGACAGATGTAAAGAAGAGGAGAAATTGCAGTGATAACATAGCTTTTTTTCCTACCCTTCTAAAGAATGGTAAAAATATGAATAAATCATCCATAATAGCATGTGATTATCTTTTATGGTATTTAAATTATAAGGGAAATAAAAGCATAAAGAACTTTAAAAAGTAACAGTAGGTTTTCCTTTTGTTGTTTAAAATACCCTGTATAGACCGTGAATATCAACTAATTTTTTTTAGACCTGGAAGTTTGAATTTCCACACTGGATACATCAGAAACCATTAATAAATTTTACTGTTAATATTCTTTAATTGTTAGCTGAGCAGCAAGCATTTTGAYCTTTATTTCTTTTGTCTTGGAAACATTCATGCCTGCTACATCTATGTACAATTGTGGGACACAGGTAATGTGGCACTAAAGTGCAATAAAACAATATTTAAATGTAAATAGTGCATCATGGAAAAATACTGTATCTTGCTAAACGCTCTTTTCTGTGAAGCACTGCAAGTTAAAATGACAAGATGGGATAAAGTATTGGCCAAATACTTGCCCACCTTCAGTAAATGCTGTAAGAGATGTGAAAAAAAAATGAACTAGAGCAAATTCCATGTTGAGTGAGAGATTGATACACAGCCATCACGTCCCTTTCTAAATAGCTCTAGCAGTCACTGTGTCTGTACTTCAATTAGCACTTTTAAATTGTAATTTCTCTCTAATTTTATTTTTGTTCTTATAGAAAGGCTCATGTTGGTTAAATGTTCCTCTTCTTGTAAGACAGGACTTGGTAACTGCGTCAGGATGTACCTACTAGTCTCACCATGGCAGCTGGTATTCGTGCTATGTGAAAATAYAAGTTTTACCCTTTGGCTAGATTTAATTTAGAAATCTTTGAGTTCCTGATGATTTCCGATCATTTGGCCTAATTGAATCTAAGTGCTTTTGCATTCAAACTAGAATGCCCAGCTGGACTGAAGCTGAAAAACTGTGACCCTGAAGTGCAGCCCCAGAAACACGAGCCCTCCTCTGGGTTGGCAGCTGTCACCTACTGCATCAAAGCCACAGCTATCTTCCAGCTGGTACCTAAGAGGCAGATTGCAAAATCAGTTCACTTAAGAATCAAAGTTGAATTGCTACAGAATTGAATTACTTACCAGCAGGTGTTGAGGAGGGAACTGTGTGGCCGTGGAGCCATCACCATCCTCAAGGTGAGCAGCCTGTTGAGCAGGAGACATCCCAGAGCAGATTCAGTCGAAACTGCCTGGCCTCCCTCAGCAGGCTCTTCCAGAGATGCGTCCAAGTGTCCTTCTTTCAAATCCATTAAGGCCACTGGTGAAATTCCCTTGATTTCCATATGAAATTCTCACCTCACAGGCTCCCAGAGTAGAATATATCATTATAWATCAATATCGTATATCATATATCAGTGTATCAATCAGGTATATATATCAGTCATCATCAGCCTTTTTAAAAACTATGCTGTTCTCTTTCATGTTCAGTAAGGGACAGGTAATATTTGCCCAGAGAGGTTGTGGAGTCTCATTTTTTTGGATGGGACCCTGTGTGCTCTGGGTGTCCCTGCTTGAGCAGGGGRTGTTTGGACTAGAGAGTCTCTAGAGATCCATTCTGACCTCAACCATTCTGGGATTCTGGGATATTTGCATCATGTTGCTTGTGAGAAGCCTCTTGTTAAAACACCATATAACTGCATAGCAGCATCTGTTATTTGGCTATTAATAATCTAATAATACTAGTAATATTGGTTTTGTTAACAAGTACAAATACAGAGCATGAAGCCATGATCTTAGGTCTGAGCTAAGTATGAGTATGCCAGTATGAGTATTATCTAATAATCGTTTAATTCCTAAAATGATATCCTTACAAAACTGGCTAGACTTTTCCATTTTATTTTGAAGATTAAGTCCATTTAAGAGCACTGTTTATGCATCTAGGAGGCTGGAAGAGCTAATGCAATTGCTGTTATATATTCAAAGTAATATTTACAATTCAAAATATTTACAATTCTAATATTTACATTTCAAAATTTCTACTGTATTAAATTTCTACTGTAGAAAATTACTGTATTACACTCTCAAAGTAAATTAATACTTGTTACATCACTGTAGTGCAGGAAATCTATTTACAAAAGAAGAGCTAAGGAGAGCTATTTCATCATTTTGACTTTCATCAGGATGATAAAACACACTCTTGTAATCAGCTTAATGGGCTCAATCCTATGGTTCATTAGCAGAAAAAAAATCCAATGAAGTCAGTATAGATCTTGCTTTCACAGAAGAATTTTGTATTCTCTTGCATCATCTTATGTTACTATCAGTCAARTCAGCTGGAGACATATTTCTAAAGGTAATGGTAGTAAAATGAGATCTTCTATGGTGTTTCATAATGTACTATACCATCAAGAAAAGAATAATCAATTTCAGGAGTCAAGGACTTTCACATCAAAGAAGGTACTTGCTTCACAGAATAACAGAATCACAGAATGGTTGAGGTTGGAAGGGACCTCTAGAGATCATCCAGTCCAACCCCCCTTCTCCAGCAGGGACACCCAGAGCAYGGGGCACAGGGTGGCATCCAGGCAGGTTTGAAGATCTCCAGAGAAGGAGACTGCACAGCCTCCCTGGGCAGCCTGTTCCAGGGCTCTGTCACCCTCACAGTGAAGAAGTTCCTCCTTATGTGGAGATGGAACTTCATGTGTTTCAACTTACACCCATTACTCCTTCTCCTGTCACTGGCCACCACTGAGAAGAGTTTATCCCTCTCCTCTTTACATTCTCCCCTCAGATATTTATACGTATTTATTAGATCCCCTCTCAACCTTCTCTTCTCCAGGCTATACAGGCCCAGCTTGCTTAGTCTTTCCCTCATACAAGAGAGGCTCCAGTCCCTTAATCATCTTTATTGCCCTCTGTTGGACCCTCTCTAGAAGCTCCACATCCCTCTTGTACTGGGGAGCCCAGAACTGCACACAATACTCCAGGTGCAGCCTCACCAGAGCTGAGTAGAGGGGCAGAATCACCTCCCTTGACCTGCTGGCAACACTCCTCCTGATGCAGGCCAGGATGCCTTTGGCCTTCTTGGCCATGAGGGCACACTGCTCACTCATGGTTAACTTGGTGTCAACCAGGACTCCCAGGTCCCTCTCTGCAGAGCTGCTCTCCAGCAGGTCCACCCCTAATCTGTACTGATGCCTGGGGTTATTCCTCCCCAGGTGCAGGATGCTGCGCTTGTCCTTGTTGAACCTCATGAGGTTCCTCTCTGCCCAACTCTCCAGCCTGTCCAGGTCCCTCTGGATGGCAGCACWGCCCTCTGGAGTGTTGGCCACTCCACCCAGCTTCGTATCGTCCACAAACTTGCTCAGAGTGCACTCTGTGCCCTCGTCCAGGTCATTGATGAACAAATTGAACAGCACCAGGTCCAGTAGTGATCCACTTGCCACAGGCCTCTGACTAGACTCAGTCCCATTTATCATGACCCTAACGCAACAGTCTGAGCAACACCGTAGGAAGCATCTTAGACCTCCTTGCCTAATACGCTTCAAAAATCCACATGAGGACAAATCACCTGATGCATAAAATGACATTTTTTTCCAATTATTTTCAATAGGCACTATATAAAACATTTGGAAATGTTTTGAAATTTACTTGCATTTTTAATAATTCCTSCTTTGTTTTCTTCAAAAATTTCCCATAAAATAGCATTTCATACATGCTAAGCAAAGCCCAGTGGTGACCTTCTGCTGTGTATTACAGGACCATTTTGGCACTTAGAGCCAGCATGTGACTCCAGCAAAACCTCTCCAGTCTTCATGGGACAGCATGTAAAACTATCTTCCCTCTACTAYGTATGAAAAAATCTCTGAAGCTCTCCCTTAAGATATTTACACTGTGCAGTTAAAGAGGGATGTTTCATAGTTCTCATCAACTCTTTGGCATATTTCAAAGCTTACAATATTGTCTCTGGATTCAAGTCAGGGAAATAGTTTGGCTTCTCATGGCAGATACTTCCCAAATTAGAGAGGAGCTTAAGRAAGCTAATGACTTAGAAGGAATAAAAAAAATTAACATAAGAAATATGTTGCACTGATGTTGCTTCTTATTAGCTTAATCATAAAGGTCTTCCAATTATTAATTTATGTAAAATATTCATCTGAACATATGGACTATTCAAAACATGAACTGTCTTTTTCATAAATCTTTGGCAGAACCAAAGGTTTGGTCRTTCATAGTTTGTCATAGATTTTCCTGAATGCTTATAAATTTTATTTTGTGATTTAACTAAGCTGGTTGATACAGAAGAAATGGGTATGATTACAAGGAAATCTTTGGTTCAGAATTTATTCCTCAGCTTAAAGCATGTCATTTGCTTGTAAAGGTTAAGGTTTCATAATTTCTTTCTTTCTTAATACATGCATTTGGGAGTTGAATGCAAAGATTAAGAATGTAACTGAATAAAAACTGCTCCTAGATTGTAATACAGTAATATTTTTCACAGAATCACAGAAKGGCTGAGGTTGGAAGGGACCTCTAGAGAACATCTAGTCCAACCCCTYTGCTCCAGCAGGGACACCCAGAGCACAGGGAACAGGGCGGCATCCAGGTGGATTTGGAGACCTCCAGAGAGGGAGACTCCAYAGCCTCCCTGGGCAGCCTGTTCCAGGGCTCTGTCACCCTCACAGGCAAGAAGTTCTTCCTCACATGGAGATGGAACCGCCTGTGTTTCAATTTTGCCATGATTTCTGACTGCCAAGAGTTACTCTTTCACTCCCTTATCCTGCCATAAGTTAATCAGGTAGCAATCGCATGGGGCTGGAGAGTAAGTCCACATCTGGTCTGTTTATATAAAACAGAGCTAGAAAATTCTCCCAGGCCTCTTTTTTTTTTTTTTTTTTTTTTTTTTTTTTTTAATGTTCTACAGTATGGTTTCAGCCCATATCAAACTCTCAACCAAGTCCCAGGCCAGGCTCAGGAGTCAGCACGGATCAAGGATTGCTCCAAACATGCAGTCTGCACGTAACCCTCTTGTACTGAAAGTCAGGCAGTCTTATGGGCACAGGCTTGCGATGCCAGCTGACTTCTATGTCAGAGAATGATCCTGAGTGTAATTAATTTACTATTAGAATTTACTAGATGAAGCTTTAGCAGCAATGGTACAGCTAACTAATGTTCACGTCAATTAATCAAAAGCAGGCAAACAGCTTCWGCAAAGATAAAGGAACAACCCTAATCTTTACAATTCAGTTGTATTAACTTCATCTTTCTTAAGTAATCATTTCAACAGTTACTTTTTTTAGTTTCTTGGTAGAAGAAAAGAAGATAAAAGTCTCGGTATACCATAAATCAACTTTTCTTCAAAAATGCAACACACAAAAGTGTTCTTTTGAATTTCTACTGCCTTCCATTTCTCAACTGCCRTTTTTTTTGCAGCACAACCCCAAAAGATTCTGCTACCATCCAAGCAGTATACAGATCTGGCAGTTGATGCGAAGCAGCTCAAGGAAAGGGCAATTCTATAAGGGAAGAGAAACTATGCAGGAAAAAGAATGAAAAGCAAAGCATACCATAGTACAAATCAGTTACACTGATGTATGAGCTGTAGTAGGACCTGCATGAAATGAATCTGTATTATCATCTGCTACTTCTACTGTATGCTATAGAGGATGCTAGATGGAACATGCACAAGCATCCCCAAACTATTTCTACAGCTTTTAAAAGATGCTTCCTTGGTTACTCTTTCTGAAGTAAACTGCTTATTTCCAGGAAACAGTAGCTTGGTTCAGAGCAATGTTAAATATAAATGCAGGGATGGAATAAACTCCAATAATCTTCCATTTCAGTGTATCATCTGCTTTGTGGCTGGATGGTTTCACTCACTGGGAGCTGCTCTCTGGACCATTACTGGACCCTGATGGGGGTCAGGGAGAAGCACACACTGCCTGTGGCCAAAGGTTAAAAACTCTTGCCTGCTTCAGCATCTGGTGAAGCCAACAGGATGAGTCCATTTATTTTTGATGGACATTGAATTGGATCACATGTGGACATATACATCTGTGGTAACTGTCTAGACTCCATTTATCATTTACTGAGAGACACGGACATTTTAGCATATATATGGAATTTATATATATAAGATACCTATCTATCTTTTTTTTTTTTTTTTTTTCTGCACCACACCAAGAGAAAAAACTGTATTTGTCATTTTCAAGTTTCCTGGAAGGATAAATTATCAGAGATACATATGGAAACCCTTCAATTACATCATTATTTTTGCACTTGTACAAAGGTACAAAGCACAGGGCGTGAACAGACTTAATGAGAACATAAGAATTGCTGCGTTAGATAAGACCAATGATCTGTCCAGACAGAGAAGGATTCTGTCTCCATCAGTGGCCGTAGGAGATGCTACAGAGGGAAAGCATGTGATCCTGACTCTTTTTTGCAGTCTGTTCCTTTCATACAACCCCAGAAGTGACTCATAAATTAGGAAGTTGGAAGATGCCCATTTGCTTGTTTTTCCATGAGTATGTCTAACCTCTGTTTGAATCTGGCTCCACAACCTTCTGTGGCAACAAAGTTAATCATCTGTGCAAAAAAAAAAAAAAAAAAAAGAAAGAAAAGAAAAGAAAAAAAACCCTGATAATTCCATTTTCTTGCCTTAAAACAATCTAGCAGTATTTCAAGTCAGTGCCCTTGTACTAGTATTGAGTGATTGCTCAACAGCAGCTTCGTGATTTTGTAAACCACACTCCCATTCACCTTCAGCTTCCTCCTCCTAAAAATGAAGAATTCCAGACTTGTYAGATGCTGCTGCATCTTCTTACTCATTTTAGCTGTCCTTCCAACTCTAATATGTCCACTTTGTGATACAGAAACCTGGAGAGCCCACAGTATTCAATACACACCCTTGCCAAGGTTTTCTATAGTAGCAAAATCATGCTCTCTTCTTTGCCATTTCTTTGCCTTTCGTGATGCTGCTTGACATTTTGCTGGCTTTTACAGCTGCAGCTGTGCAGTCCACGGTGACTTAAGGGAACTCTTAGCAATAAATCCAAGGGCTTGTTCCTCAGTTGTAACTGATAGCTCAAGTTCAGCCTCACAAACACACAGTTCAGATTATTTTTCACATGAAACATTATCTTATATTTACTGTTATTGAAGCTCATCACTACATTTTGTTTCGCTGTACTTTTCAACTCAGTTTTATGAGCTCTTTCCAGGGTCCCTCAGCACTGGCATATTTCACTCACCAGAATAGCTTAGTATGAGCTAAAAACTTAGACATTTCACTGTGCACTTTCTTCTCCTGATTGCTGATTAAGGTGCTGTAGAGAACTGGCCCTGGTGCTGGTCCCTGGGGTACTCCAGAGCTGACTCCACACTTTCAAGCGCTCCCTTTTCCTTCCGCCTTTTGATCACCTTGCAGTCTATTGAAGAGCTAGTGTTCTAGCAACTTAGCTGCTATATTCACCKTTGGTGCGAAACCTTGTGAAAGTGTTTTTGAAGCCTCAAGTATGTTATGTGCAGTAGATCCCCTCTGTTTGTGTGCTGACACCTTCCTAGCAGCCTAGCTGGTCTAGCTGGTTAGAGATGCAGGATTCCCCTCTACTGAAGCCACGATGTCTCTTTCCAGCAGACTGGGTTAATTCTCTGGGATCTTATTCCCTGCCTCCTTGCTAGAAGGGAGGYCAGTCACTGCTGCGCAGCTGTGGTTCCCAGGCCCTCTCATTCATGGGATTTACTCGGCCACCCCACCAGTGCTGGGGATGGGGCTCTGAGCAAGGAGTGCTGACGTCCCTCAGGCAGCAGCACTGCAGCTGCAGGGCTGAGCTCGTCACAAGGCTCAGGAGGATGACACTCAGCCCTGATGGCTTCTTGACACCTAATCTAGCTACGTCCCCTCATGCTGCCTGTSTGTTTGCCTCAGAGGGGACACCTCCTCTGACCTAGCTGCTGCAGTGACTGGGCTGGGTGCAGGACCTCTGCTTTCTTCAGCCAGAAACATGACAGCAAAGAGGACACCGAGCATCTCCACTGTGATCTTATCATCTCCGCSTGTCCTTTTTACATCTGTTTCCAAACCACTCAGTCAATTCTCTAGCTCTCTTCCTGCTTTTGATATATTTAAACAACTTCTTATCAGCGTGAGTATCACAAGTGCAAGGCACTTTTCACGTCCTTTTTTAGTCCTCGTAATTTCCTGCTTTCATTTGACCTGACACTTTCCTAAGCTTCAGTACTATACAAGCCTTCTGCTTTTTAAAATACTGACATTTTCCCCGTGATGGCCACATTACCTTWTATACTGAACAAAGCAGGGTTTTATTGGTTTGTTTTCTTTTTAAGGTACAGTTTACCTGTATTTCTAATGTAATATTTATAGCAACGTTGATACAATAATGTTACTACTATATCTGTTCTGTAATATGTCTATGGTATTTAAAATAAAATAAAAAGCATTGTTTTAAACATAAAAACATGTATGTATGTCTCATTACTTGTCTGCCAGCCATTCCTTATGACCTTGAATACAGAGTCTGCAGGTGACTCAGCTGCTCTCTCTCTGTCGGGGAAGCTGCCTGCCCGCTGGCATTGCTCTCTCTTCCTTTACTTCTGCAGATACTTGTCAGTCCCACAGGCCTCTTTCCGGAGTACTGTCCTCCTTTGGCCCAGATTTAGGCTTTGGAAAAGMCTAATTTATTAATTGTTCTTAGTCTTACATTTAAAGAAGTAGTCTAAATCTGTGCGGATCTCAGCTTTCACTGCAAAGATGGGGGTTTTCTAACCCAACCTGTTGACAGTAAAATCTTAAAAACATCATGTTGAAAACCATAAATGCTTCAAAATCTGGAAGTGGTTTAACAGAGGAGGCAAGGTTGTGATTTTGATGGTGATGCATCACTTTGGAGTAAGGGGAAAGAACATTTATTCATAATTTCTGAACATTTGCAAGCACAATATTAATTGTAGAAACTTCTTCTTTGGGACTGCTTTGCCCTCAGATTGGCAGTAATACAATTGTCCCCTTAAATCCTGTGAAGAAGAGAAGTAGAATCGGTCCTAAGGCCTAGGGTACTCCTCCRTGCAGGTTTGGACCCATGATATGTGCTCCTGGAGTTAAATTATTTGAGTGTAAATACTGAGACACAGAGATAAAACTGGGAAAGAATGTATCTTTCATCTAGTTTATACTTTAGGAAATTGCCCATAATAGAAATAATATTTTAGTCAAGCTCTGAGAAATTCTGTTAAAATAAAAGAAAGAGATCATAATACAGGAAGCCTATTCATTAATTGCTCTTTATCCTGAAARTCAGGATAAAGACTTGTTTCTCCACCCTCTATTTGCAAGATAGACAAGAATGGAAATAAAGATTTTTAGTGGAAAGCCTGAAAGGCAGCGGCCTTCCTTTTACTGCCATTAGGTGGAGCTCTCAGACAAGAAGAAAAGAGTGGAGGAAAAAAAAAAAAAAGGAAAAGAAAAACACAACAACACAGCAGGCATTGCAAGGAATTATTAGTACTGGGCTATTYGGGTATTTTTCCCTGCCGAGAGCTCTGTGAGCTCTGTCCTTTTGATAAGACTTCATTTGTACCCAAGTCAAAAGCTCATTAGATGCTTTTAAAACTACTATTACTCAGCAAGCTGACTGTGGAGCTAGGTTGTCATTAGCTTAGACAATGGAGCTGCAAGCTGTGGAGGTACCTGGCTGCTACAACGCTGGGGTCTATAGAAGTAGCCAGACAGACAGACACTAGTTGTGGGAAGGAGGAAGCAGAGCACGTAAAGAATTCAGGAGCAATACATARAAGTCAGAATATTCCAGCAGGTGCTGGATTCAGCTCCCATCGTGATAAAGGTCCACTGACATCAGCAGTGCAGGATCCAGCTGCAAAAGTGACCACGCAAAATCAACAAGGTCATGCAAATAAAAACAGAAAATGTTTGCACTCTGATTTTCTCCCTCTTTCAGATTATAGTTTCTAYTCTTGCTTTTATTTTGTATGTATTTCTTACTAAGCTTTCCCCGTTCCTACAAAAACGGAAGGACAAAGAGYCCAGGGCAACATATAGTACAAGCAAGGGACAAAATAATGAGTCCTGATGAAAAAAAAAAAACATATTTTCAAGGGTAGGTATTGGCTCTTACACAAATTGCTCGTTACTGTGCAGTAACTCGGTAATGTGGATATGTTCGCCAGATGAGTGGCTGTGGTGGAAAAATGGGAAAGAGGAGGGTGACATTATGTATGYAATAGACAAAACTGGACTCATTGCTAGACCCATCACCCAGCAATATGCGGAAGGAAAAAGTCTGAACTAATACCTAAAAGATGCAGAGTCTTATTTAACAGAATGACTGACTTAATCCCTACAGTCACAGTGATAAAAGCCTGCTAGTTTTATTTCCTCTTTATCTAGATATTACACTTTTGTAATACACCATTTCAGTAAAGCTTATCCTCTCTCATATTTATACTTGTTACAAAAATCTGATATTTTATGAGCACTAGTATGTAATGCTGGAAAGTGTTATGACAATAGTCTGTTCAGTTCCAAGTTTTCAAACAAAACTTTCTGTAGATATGCAGAGAATCTGAAATCTGTTCTGTTTTTAGCCTTTTAAAAATTGTATTCCTTTGTATTCTGGGTAAATATCATTTAAGTGATGATAAACTTGCACTATAAAAAATAATATGCAGTATTATTGAGTATGAATATCTCTCATTCAGTGAGACATGAGAACTAGAAACTTCGTTTTCATGTTGAAATCTCTTGGCCTTACTTCTCTACGGATTTTGTTTTAATGTATAGCTTCGGATTTGTCTCACTAATGAAAAAAGGAAACTTGTCCCAGGGGGGACTGGTGCACTGCAAGAAGAGGGTATCTCCATAGCACTGAAGGACTCTTTCCAGTCTTTATACGTTTCTGCTTGGGCCGGGATCGTGCTTGTCACTCTGGACTGCCGACTCAAATTCCAACTGTTGCAGCTGTAGCCTCCCCCAATGCTGGCAGCTACAGAGGACATCATAAAAAGCCAAAGCTTCAGGAGCACAACTGAATTTCAGCTTCCTCTCACTTGCCTTGAGGATAATCTTAATGGTTATGGGGTGTGTATACAATTTTTCTTTCAAGTTGTCCTCTGTAACTCTATTTCCCCTATCAGATGATAATGTGTCTATGATACTGATATAATTCATCCTGTGTCTTATGTGATTACTCACAGTCTCTGTAGTAGGTACCCTGAATTATACTGGAATTATACCTGAATTACATATAATATATATAGTGTAAGGAGTTATTAGTAGCCCTAACTATAATGTAAGGAGTTATTAGTAACTCTATTTATGCCTTTAGGCAAATAAACTTGTTTAGAATTATCCCATTTGCTTGGATTCACTCTTGAGATGAAAGAGCAGAAGAAGGATAAGGATTGTGGCCCTCTGAGGCATTTGGTGCTACATGATGAGGAGCCTCTGCTAAAGTCCTGTGGGCAGAGAGAAAGCATACAGTGAGATGTCACAGAAGCACCATTTTAAATTATACTTCTAGTGTATAGCATTAAATATAAGACAAAATGTAAAACTCAAAACTGCCAAACTGGAATTTTCCCACAGACATTTTCAGTTTTTCACAGTTAAACGTTTTTCTTTAGAAAATTTTCCAACAGAAAATTCCCAACTATCCACCATATGCCAACCTCATTCCCATTTCAACTTCCCAGTGTCCTTTCCTCTGCATGGGTGAAAATGTTCTCTTATCCAACAATCAATATTTAGGTAAACTATAGTGTGGRTAAAAGACAGAAAATCAATCCCAGCTACTTAGATTTCCATAAAGTACGGTTCAATGTGTCAAGCTATTGTGACCAGATATGTCAAAACCTGGGTGATAAGCTTTACTGTGCAGCAAAATGTGCTTGTTTCCCAAAATGCTAGAGAGGAACAAGAGGATCCCAGCTCTCATGCTGCTGCATGCACACCAGCTTTCTGGCTGTATTTCCATGTAGCCCACACATCCAGGACTGAACAGCCTTTGAAAAGGGAGAGTCTGAGAAGAAAGCCAATGCAAGCRCTTCATGACTCAGGAGGAAAACAGCGTGAACTTTATAAGAAAAAAAAATAATGTCRTTCACACAGCAAAACTCCTGATCTGTTCCTGATACTGCTATACCACTGTTGTTCTTTCATTCACCTGCTTTAGAAGTGGTGCTCTGAAGAGAACACAAATACATCTCTTTGGACTTCTTGTCTGTCCTTCTGGAAAAGTGCTAAGCACTTATGTATCCTGATAGAGCTTCTCTTTGAATACCTATTTCAGAAAGCACACCCCTACTGCAGCACAGTGCAGCCTATAGCAACGAAGAGGAATAATAACAAAATCCTTAAAGACAAATCAGGCATTCCAAGTGCTATACTTGAATCCAACTTGAATTTCAAGTGCTTCAATATATCATCAAAAAGGTATTTTCCCCCAGTCACTCAATTGGTTCTRGGTTGTTATATAAGACTGATAGCTATGTGGGAATAAATTCAATTAGCAGAATTCATCCTGCTTCTTAAAACTTTTTTTTTCTCTAAATAAATACAGTCTTATACTAAGCTTCATTAAGATCTTATCCTGATGACGACTGTGTGCCCACTAATAAACATAGCTTTTTTGTGATGCTAGTGGGAAGCAGTGACAAAGAAATATCCCCAGCTGAATAATCTATTTCACTGAGGAATGACTTGTTCTAAATAGTTGATTCAAAACCTGGTAACATTGCACATCTGTTTGCACGTGTTCCATCTTTACTCAAACTATGGTTCAAACACAGGCTGCCTTTTCCACATTATACTCAAAACAATGGAAAAGCTGATAAGATACTTACTTGTTTTCTGAGCACAGCTTTCAAGCACAGTGGAATGTTTTTTTCTTCATTTGCCAGTTGGCCTTTCCTTGCATAGAAAATAGAGGAGCAAGTCAAATGTAAACGTATGATTCCTATAAGAATTCTGTAGAAGAAAATATGGATGTAATTCAAGGATAACACCTCTGTCTGATCTCTCTTTACTCTTTACAAGAGATGGATGGAAGACAGAACTAGTTCTCTCACCACAGAATCTCTCTTCATCTTTTAAATAGACCCACAATGGAGCCTGCTGTTAGTCATATTGATCTCTCTCACACTGTACATTAGCTATCTTTTTTTTTTTTTTTTTTTTTTTTTTTTTTAATTTTTGACATCTTTCTGCTGCTTAAATGACAGCTTGATTGTTGGAGCCAATTTCCATCAGAGCAAAATTGTTTATTGAGTGACGTGGGTAAGCGGGACTATTAGTCCTGGGTTCTAGTATATGGCTGCTGGCTGGAGAAAAATGATTTTAAGTTGAATGGGGTCTGCTTTGATGTTCAGGATCCAAATCTTTGCCTGAGAAGTAGTTTTCTAAACCTACATGCATGCACAGAAAGCTTCCTCCCCCATTTCTTCTACTGGATTCTTTTTATTTGATGTTGGGTAATTCCTTGAAGTTTTGCAAACAGCTCACCTCTGTTTTTTTATTTCCAGTAGAGATTTTTCACTTCAAACGTAAGGTATAAAAGGACAGCTTGTACTTCAGGGCGGATAAAAAGTCCTTAACCCAAGGTATTGGTAGGATGCTCAGCAGCCTGTATATAAAGTGAATTAAACTGTCTCTCAGAAAAAAAACAAAAGGTCAGACCTTATTAATTAACGTATTTCTCTCCCCCTGCACTAAAGGATGAAAGACTGATTAGCATATCTGAAAGGAGTCAGAGAGAAAAGTCTATATTATTTAAAGACCTCTTCATCTAARCACTGAGCCAAGTAGGAGGGAGAAGGCTCAACCAAAAATTCTCTTTCAAAATCTGACAGAAACATAGCTGATTTATATTAATTACCTCTAAGGACAGAAGTGTGTTTAACATAAGCCGTCCCCCGTCTTCTGATCTGAAAGACAAGTATCAGAMGCACTGATGTGGGACTGAGTCAGAAGTACGTCCTTTTCTCCTCCTTTTCCTTAACTGGCTTGCAGAGTTTATTCCATGTTTCCAAATTCCTATGGATAAAATTGGAGAAGAAAAGTGCAGCTGGAGGGCTGCGCAAGTAGCAATTTGAGGAGCACCTTCATTCTCTAAACAGCTTGACTTTTCTTGACAGGGAAGGATATCAGACAGGCCGTGTGTTCCTCCCTCAGCTCAAATAAGAGGTGGCTGAAAAGGGACAATTTTCAAGCACATGTGGTATTCAGCAAGGCTACATTCACAACAAAACAGTAAAAATGTAGATCCATTTTTCTTCTCCTGGATGGAGGAATCAAGCGGGTTGCCCAAACTTGGGTGGTGCGTTAGTGATACAGTAGGAATGAGGCTGGACTTCCCCAGGTTGCAGGCCCGCAGTTTAACCACAGCRCTATGTAGTTTGCTCTCTGTTAGCAATGCTGTGAACCCCTCAGTGCACCAGAGACCAAGAACAAACCCAGCCCTTACTAAGGGCAAGATGAAACTCAGCCTGGATAGAGGGTCCCAGAGGGTAGAGGGTATCCAGTCCCCATGGCCAGGCACCGTGATAGTCATCGTCCCTCCTCGCTGGGACGGGGGCAGCAGATGTGCGCTGGAGTAGCCCAAACACAGCCCCCAAGGCAACTGCCTGTGCCACAAGCCAAATGCAAGTTGTCCCAGGGGGCCTTCGAATAAACGAGAAGGCAAAAGGAATTAGCCATCATCTTTTGTCATCTCCCCAAGGATGGAAGCCTTTTGTCTGTAGCTTCAGCAGAGACAGCAGGAGGACACCTGCTTAACTTTCTGCCCCGACTTGAGCCTTTGATCTGGCAATGATTCATTCTTACATCCCAGAGTCACTTTAGTTGCCTTATCTTGCTTTTTTTTTTTTTTTTTTTTTTTCCCCAAGCAGGCAAACCTAGGAACTAGAGTATCCCAGGGGGATATTACTGACGTAATGCAGCGTGACAACATATGASTCCTGTCTGCTTCCCGCATTTGTACTTTCAGGTACTCTATAAGGAAGGTAATCTTTTTCAAAACTGTGTTGYGCTGGAACTCATTTAATTTGTCGTTCACTATGGCCAATAAGCTCCCCCTCCGCCATAAATGATAGTTACTTTATATCTCTCCTGGCTGTGAATCTTTCTATACTGTACAGTTCTGTACGTACTTATGCTAAACTTCATCTTCTGCGTAATGCAGCTAGACTTGAGCTCTTAGAGTCTGAGTTTTCTCATGGCTTTATGACATCCAAAAGGTTGACTGAAGGGAGATCATCTAATTAATACCACTGATATCTCAGAACTAATTTTTAGACTCACTGTTTTGAAATGGAGATATATTTTGTTTTACTTGATTCCTCTTCGTGATGCACAATCATTTTTTATGCTTTTCTGCTGTGCTTATCATTGCAAAATTTTACTTAAAAACTCCCTTTTAATTCACAGAGCATATACTGTTAAGGCACTAGCACGGTTTGGCCTAAAAAGCAGCRTTTCAGGCCTAACATGTAACCTATAGATTTATCCAATCTAATTAGTGCCACTTGCATCAGCACTTTTAAGATATAGACATATATCCACTCCAAAAATCACTAGAGCTACAAAATCAGCTGCCAGGCAGTCATTCCATCAATTCCTGGTCACTTTTGGCTTGGAATTGACTTGGAAGATGCTCTAGAGGTGTAAAGTTCTGAAACACTTTATTAGTGCCTTAAACAATGTATTTTCCTACTGGTCACATTGTCTCAGTCAATTACTCTTTTATTAGCTAAGGCTCTGTTTTTTTGCTAAGTTTACTACATTTGTGTTCAGGTAAAAGAGTGTTTGTCAAAGTCAATGATAAAACCTCCACAGGAAAATAAAATACTGAAAAAAGCACACATAAATACATAATTTAAGACAACAGATTGAGAGACAACTACATTTGACTGACAGACAGATAAATTAATGTGTACTGAGCGCTGCGCAGCATGGCCAGACAACTGGCTGTGCTTTACATTTACAGTTTACATTTACAATTGCCGCTGGTGTTTCTAGCATGTGCGGTGCTCCAGTGCGGAAACACTCCAGGAACAGTTGGCCACGCGCGTTCAGTGGGAATCGGAGACATGGTTCTGACACTTGTCCTCCAAGGAATTGCTGAGTTAGTCTCAAAGTCATCTCAGGGAACATGCAGTGAAAAATCACATTTGGAAAGGATCAGGTTGTGTTTGATTTTCTGAGCTTGAATCTCCTTTSCTTACACTGGTGCAGATCATAAGCCTTGCATTAGACCCTTGAAGTTATGCAAGGACAGCTCCCCAAAAAAGAAGAGAATGACTCTGGAAAGATAATTTAATTGGTGAAGGAACTCAGAAATGCTATCTATTTTAACCTAAACCTATTAGACTTCTGTCCAATCTACCTATGTCTTTACTGCAAGTGAAAAATACAGTGTTTGTGTTGTTGCCGTTTACAGGTTTACGGYGAGAGGATAACTTCAGCGTTACAGCTCTCATTCCTCCAGGCACAAGTTTTGTCCATCACTGCAGACCTCTGGTTGYTCCTTCTTCAAGCACCACTCCCCAGTTTTGGGGATTTGTTGGCTTCGATCTCCCATGGAGAACAAAGATGTGCCGAGTCTTGGTGGGATTTCTCACCATTAGCTGAATCCTGCAGGGACATATGCTGAGCGAGCCTAGGGAGATAAAAGCAAACCTGCTTTTCCAGTATGGTATAACTGTTACGAATCGGAGCACCGAACAAACACTGCAGCGGGAGCAGTGGGCAACCCAGAGGGAGCTGCGGTGATTTGGTACTGGCTGGGGTTGACTGGGAACTTAACAAGAAACAACCCGTTCTCCTTGTACCTTCTGTGCCAGACAAGCATTCTCTGTATTATAGAGGGTCTCGTTTGGTGCATTTAGTGCTGCAAGCTCTAGCACGCGGCTGTGGATCTTTAGACCCATCTTCTGTGCGCGTCCCTCACTGCAGATGCGTGCCGGCTGCAGCTCGTTTTCAAAGAGAACTGAGAAAGACAGAACTAAAAGCTATATGTATTAGTATTGCTCTTCAGTTTAATATCAGCTTGCAAGGTGGAAATTAAAATGATTTTTCTGTCACTGCTATCTCTCTTCACTTGGCAAAGATTGGTTTCTTTCTCTCCTACTGCTTACTAATAAGACATCTGAAAACTAAGATGGCTTTTATGTTCACTTCCTTGTTTAAATCAGCTTTCTCAAGTAAGGACAGCTCTGGCAATATACTTGCTGTTTAACTTGTGATTTCTGTGTTGGTTCAGTCTCCGCCAGTGACAGAACATCAAGCGTGGAGAGGCTATATATTTTTAATTACACAGGGATGCCCTTGTGTATAAGTACATGCAAATTAGATAGGCAGAATTCGAAAACCTGCTCGTGACAGATTGCACGAGTTACACAATCAGTCACATTTCGGGCATACGGATGACGGTGCACTATTCTGCTCCTYGTGCTGACAAGCACAGAGGTATCAGACATCCCAGGCACAGAGGTATCAGACACCCCCGGGCACGGAGGTATCAGACACCCCGAGCACAGCGCGATGCCGTCGCTGTGTCTAACACTGCCAGTGTCGGTGCCACTCGCTCGGGCGCTGACAGGCAGGGAACACTGAGGGCTCGGGCGTGGGAGCYGCCTGTATCCGCAGAGCGACACCTTCCAGGGAAGGGAATACTACGTGGCCAGAGAGGGGGATAGAAAGAAATGTGCCTTTCCTGATGTCTCAAAGATGTTGACATACACACACAGCCATATGCCTCCAGAATCTGGCACTCCTTTGTAAYGGTTAGCAGAAACTAGGGAGTGAAGTTGCCGCCTGGAGTCCAAGCTGGATTTTATGAAGCTGCTGTTTGTATCCAGGTTGCACCACAGCTCCCACCAGGAGCTAATTCACTTTAAAGGAAAAAAATGTTCACAGAATATCGCAGGGTCTAAGGCAAATTGTACCAGAAGGAGGAGAAAGGGAATAGGGCTATGTGCATATTGCAGGAGTGGAGTACAGGAAGATGAAACAACCATGACATTAGTGGCACGGGCTCCTCTGAGGGACATTCCTCCCATGTGAAAAAGCAGAGATTTTTCATCAGTAATTTGTTCTCTGGCATTTCTCTTGGGATGTTATCTCATACCCTTTAGACATTTCACTGTGTCAGAAATCTCCCTACTTAACAGTATAGCATTTCTCTTTCATATTTTATTTCCATTGCCTCTCCTTAAATCCCCATGTTCAGTATTAATAATGTTTTTTTCCTCCAGGGTGTTTACATCTTGAATATCTATTCTGCTTTGCCCTACCTTCCCCCTCTCAAACTCAGTTATCCTGCACTTATCCAGCTTATATATATCAAAGTTCTAGTATTGCCTTCTCCTTGCTGAGAATGTTGCTCTTCTCCTCAGAGAGATGATGTCTCAAGGCTTCTTTCACCCCTGTCTTACATGAGCCCATGATCTTCAATTCTTCCTCATTTTTGGTTGAGTTGGGAGCAGAAACCCCCTCCTGTGAARAATCACTTGGCTCTGTCCCCACCACATACCTATAGGAGCAAATCCTGGAGTTAAGTGGGGCTCAAAACGCGCTGTGTGAGCAGACCGTGTCCCCAGTGCTGCTAGTGGTGGCCGCCTGCCCGGCGAAAGGAGTCGAGGGCACGGCAGCCCAGGCTCCAGGGCTGCCCTTGGGCCCTTCTCTCTTCCCTGGGAAAGGGGTGACCTGAGCGTCAAGTCCAGGACGGATCTGGGCAGACTCAGCCTCATGGAAGCCAGGGGTGATCCGACGAGTGCATCAGGGTTGTGGCTGGAGAAGGGGACACKGCTTTACAGCCCATTCCCGGCTCCCTATCCACCTCCCACACTGGCTGCCCCACGGTGCCCTCCGCGCTCCCCGGAGGCCGCCGCACTGGCGGAGGCTCCCCGGGGACTGAGTGGGGCCAACAGGGAGCGACTCTCCCTTTACTGGTGACGGGTAGAAACGGGGGGGCCCGCCTCGCTCGGCAAACGGGCAGCGACCCGGGGCGTCCCCCATGGCGGCGCCCGCCCCCAGCGCCAGGCAGGGCCGGCGGCGCCAGCCCCGCTCTCCC
>NW_020454749.1:1222231-1251738 GCF_003342845.1 Nothoprocta perdicaria
GGCCGCGCGCGCTCCCACGCACACGCGGAGCGGCGCGTGCCCGCGGGGGGTCCCCTCGCGGGGGAGGAGGATGCGGCGTGTCCCCCCGCGGGGCTGATGCGGAGTGTCCCCCGAAAAGCGATGCGGGGTGTCCCCCCGCAGGGGTATTGCGGGGTGTCCGCTCACGGGGCTTGTGCGAGGTGTCCCCCGGCGGGATGATGCGGGGTGTCCCCCCGGGGGCTGATGCGCGGTGTCCCCTCGCGGGGCTTGTGCGAGGTGTCCCCCCGACGACTGATGCGGGGTGTCCCCCTAAGGACTGGTGCGGGGTGTCCCCCCGGCGGGGCGGGCGTCGCGGGCACCGCGGCCGTTGGGCTCCGCATTGGCGCGCGCGGAGCGCGGGGCCGGAGCCCGGGCGCCGCCGCGGGAGCCGCGCGTGGGGGCCGGGGCCAAGGGCTCGCGTCGCGCCCGCGGCGCCGCGTCCCAACACGCCCGCCAAGAAGTGTGCGGGGGATGCGCGCGGGGAGCGGGAGCGCGGCGGGACGGTGCGGAGGGCATCGGCTCCCCTGCGCCGCTCGCACCTACAGCATTTGCCGCTGGGTATTTTTCTTGCTGCTGTTTCATTTAATCTCACCCAACACACTAAGGCAGACAGACAACAGCACGTTGGCTTTTAAGCGCCAAGACTCGCTGAACTGAAAATGGTGCTAGGCAGGCGGGCTGCGAGTGTGCCTGTCCTTGGCAGAGGAGCCCCAAGGAACCTGCATGCAGCCCACGTGCGGTGGCATCCCTAGCGGGGAGACATCCCGGCTCTGCGGGCTGTGGGTTGGGTGCCCACTGGGACCAAGAAAACCAGAGCTGGTGCTAGAGGAGGGAAAACGGTGTGAGCAAATGTGAAGTCTAACTGTGTGATCGAGGCAATTTGACATTGAGTGTTGGTGACTAGAGGCTCACCTTTGCTACGGGGCTCTGTGTTTGAAAGGGATTTGTTTGGTAAGAGCTTCCTTTCCCGTTTCGAGCTGTGCTGCCGCTCAGGTTGCATTTCAGAGGCCTTTGGACCTGACTGGTTGATCAAACATGACATTACCATTAATGCACCCTACTAATGTGATTATAGCTGCAGTGACATCAATGTTTACTTGCCCTGCAACTACAGCAGCAATGCATTTGTTTGCTTCTCTTATGCATGCTGAAATGTCTGTTACTCAACAGTTTTGGGCAGCAAAGGAAGAAAGGAGGAGAAAAGCAAAGCTCTTAAAGGCATTTAGAGATGAGCATAGCTCTCTTTTCCCCGTGCACATAATTATCTTGAAGGCAAAGATTCCTCTTYGTTGCAATTCTTGTGGTTTCTCTAGTCAGGTAAACTTGTTCCTAGCAGCTAAGCAACAAAAGCCTCTGCACACTTTGACATGTCAGGTTGCACCACATGTGCCCCTCCAAACACGAGCYGTGCTCACCCTCTGCCCGCGTGCCAGCTGGCGGGGAAGAGCGCGCAGAGCCGCGGCAGTGCTTCTGCCTTGCCCTGCTCCTTGCTGAACAGCCAGACACTGCTTGAAATGGCTAGTTACGGAATGGGATGGAATGTGGCAAATTAAAGTGGTTTTCAAGAAACTTCAAATATTGACAGGTTTGTGTGTGTGTGTGCGTGCGCGATTAAGTATAACTAAGTGTGTTTTATGGTACCTGTCAAAGCTAATATTAATCAGCTTAATATTTGCAGAAGCTGTGAAATAGTCTATCCAATTATTGTCTGACCATTAGCATTTCCAGATGGCTCATTATTATTCTGAGAATWTAGTTTCTAGGAGACAAGATATATAAAATATACATTTCTTTTTTTCTACCAGCATTTATTCTAACTATATGTATGTATTTGTAGGAGCACCAATGGTGGTTTTCAGATTAGCACAACTGATAAATTAGCAGAGCCTTAATTAAGAATGTTATATTTGATTTGTAGTTGCAAGTCACACTTACTGGCTATGCAAGGCAGTACGTGTGTTCACCATTGTGTATCAGCAAATGCAAAATCCTAAAAATACGAACCCACCTTTCTCGTACTGCGGTGTCTGGTATAAGAAAACAAAATTCTGGCCTTGCTGAAATGCTGGGGAGTTTTACAGTTGATTTCAATAGAGTCTGAAAAATATGTACAGTTTTGCATGTGAATTTGATACAGCAGGAAGTTACTGAAGATAAATATTAAAATAGCTGGAAAAGGCAAACCATTTACAAAATGATACTTAAAAGTGCTACTGGTTACAAAATAATGCCTGACAGTGTTATTTGTATGTTTATTTCCTTGCTTGCTCAGAAGCCTGGTGATAGTTCTGCTTAATTAGGTGTTTGTATTTCCACCTCAGCCCAGCAGTTCTCACCAGACAGCTCTCTTCTAGCACATTCCTAGTGTTCTCAAAGGTGGCACCTGAATTCTGTTTTTCTGTCTGACTCTTTATCTAGTGTGATAGAATTGGATAAATGTAGATCACCTATCAGCATATTTTTGGCACAGTGTGGTTTGTAACATCATGAGTAGTGCTTGAAAACACCTTTGTTCAAGGCAAGGACAACTTGTTACTGTGTTCCTACTTGAGCCAAGAAAAATCTTTATCATATTACAAAAATTGGTAATGTCATAGGCTGAAAAAGCCAGGACGGCAAAAGCAGTTTAGCAGGCTAGGAAAGCATCGTGGAAACTCTGATACTGATTAAGTCACTTAAGTCCATGTTCAACACCCTTTACATAGTCCTTATCCAGGGAAACTTGCTGGAAGCTTGTTAGTATTTTCCAGAAGAGGCACATAAGTGGATAGTGACCCTCTCRGTTTTGCATATTCCCTCCTTCCTGCCCCATACGGAGAGTTAATAAGGGCCAATATCTTCAGGATCGCACTGTGCATTGCATAACAGTTCCCTAAAACTGGCTAAAAATGTGCACCRACTATCCTTCCAAGGTAAGAGAGCCTGCTCAGAGCCAGGCAGGTCAGGCAGGGTCCGCAGAGCGTCACAGAAACACTGTGTAGCTGAGAAAGCTGCGTGTTGCWGGAGTTGCCCTGCTCGGTTTCCCTGCAGGCAAGCGCAGAGGAGAGGAGCCCCAGGCTCCTTGCACGGGTCTGCCCTCGGCCACCCCATTTGCTCAAGGCCCTTGGTGCAGGAACACTTTCTGAACCGCTGCTGTCTGTTTTATGCAAGAGGTCACACGAGACAATTTCATAACGGTTCCTTGTGGCCTTAAAACCCGTGAACCTTCAAATATTTGAAGAACTTGGTATGATTGTGTGTTTATAAACTGCCTGAAGGTGTGTTTCCGTAATGGAGATTAATGGTGTTACAATTACAGCACTTGAAACTCAAGCAGGGTCATTTTAAATACCAAATTTTGAAGCAGTGTTAGGGAACATGGTGTCACGAGAAGGTGTATATTAAACCTCATATATTAAACCTCAATGACATAGCCTTTTTTCTTTCTTTCATATTGTATGGTCTTGCTCCAGTATGCTGGAGCTAATAATTCTCTTGTTAGAATTAATGCTAATAATTCTCTTGTTGTTTCAGAGCTCTAAAGTACAGAAATGTTTGCCCTTCATCTAAAGATCAGATTTTTTAAGCTGAAATCACACATCAGTAACATGCTGCTAGGCACTTGTCCAGCTACCTCTCTCACAATTTGATATTCAAATGTTTGGAAAAGTTACCATTTCTCAACAGATGACTTTTTTTTTCCCCCACAATTTTTCTTTGATTTGTGTTTTCTRTTTTTTTCTTCTAACTCTAATCTTCTGAACTGTGACTTTTTAGTACATAACAGAGTTTGCAGACAAACTGCACAAATTGATTTTCCTAAAGTGGACTGACAAAATGATGAGTGTGTTGGAAGGTTGCATACGCTTGAGTGTTTGTTTTTCTATATGAAACTATTTTTGAAGGTAAAAAATCCTTAAAATAACTTTCTTTTTTTTTCTAATTTTAGTGTACTGTTTTTAATATGCACACTTAGTATGATTTGAACTGTTGTACAGCAGTATCTACTGTTGTTAGAGGCACTCCAGTAGCTTTCAGTATTTGGCCCAAATCAAGACATTGAGCTACAGCTTGGAGAACTTATAATATTGGCTGCTATTAAGAATTACATCCTTAATTTGAATGTTTTGGTGCATTACTTCTCAGCATTTAAGATTCTTGCTGGTGCTTACACAAATTTCCACTAAACTAAATTATATGTAAAGGGGACTCCCACCAATAAGGTGACATTCAGAGTTTCTTTGTAGAGCATTTTACAAGTTCAGCTCACGGTTGAGAATAAGGTGTGAAAAAAATGGGTTGTAAGTGACTAAGAAATAGGAGGGAATGGGAAGGTAAAAGGGAAGAATATTACATTAAGGTGGAAGAAGAGAGTATTCCAACTTTAAAAATTTGCTTTGTTGAGCATGTGTGAAATGTGACACTTTCATTTCCAGTATATATGTATACATATAAATAGTTATGTTATATATCTATATTAAATCTATGTGATTGAGTTAGAAGTGTGCATCTCTGAAACCAAGACTCTTTATATGGATGCTTTTATTCCTTTACTCTTGAAAATTTGATCCATTTTCACCCATATACATTTACTTTAAAACAAGATAGTACTGCAGATGCTTTCTAGAGGACTTTGGGATCAAACAGGTATTATACATTGAAAATGTAAATTGAATATTATATACTGAATCATTCCCATGAAGAAATGCGTTTTCAATAAAAAAGTAGGTCCAGTTTTCATGTGCCAGAAAAATACATTAGCAACAAATAGATTTTATGTATTTTTTTTCTTCAAAGAGATAAAGGCCTCACATACTAGGGAAAGAAGCTTTTAGCCAAGTAGTGTATTATGATCAAGAAATACGTTTGAGAAAAGAGCAACTCAGACAAAAAAAAAAAGTAATATTTTCGCTAAAAACAGTAATAGCCAACACCTTCAAACAAAAGTACATTTTTTCCCCTAATGCACATTCTGTACTTTGTGCCTTTATGTGCAAAGCAGGAAGCAAATCTCCTTAAGTTATGCATGCTAAAACCTGCTATATGATTGTGATACTTCTGCAATRTGGTACTTCGTAGAGGTTGCCTGAGAAAATGTTTGGTTTTGAGTGGAACAAGAGAATCGAGGTACTAAGGGCAGGGGGGGAAAAAGCCTTTTGTATGGATAGCCCCTTTCACATTTATTGCGAGTTGGTGTGCATCTGGACACATGAAAACAAGAAAGTTACTTGCTTTTCAGAATCAATTTCAGTGGTAGGTTATATGTGCTGTGAACAAATATTCAACAAACTSATTATTTTATATATATGCCATTGCAAGAATGAAACAAGGTCTTCATTATGTGTGGTCTTCAGGGAAAAGATATATGACCCAGCTAACTTGCAGGACATGTTATAAAGCTCTTTCAATTAAGGTACTTCTGAAGATAGCATGCTATCATAATCACCCTTGTGAGATATGGATATGTAACCAGGATTAAAACTAACAAAGTTTGCAGTCAATCTACATTCTAATGTCCTGTTTTTATTTCATACTGCAATTCCTTTCTGGCAAGTCTAATAGGGACTACAACAAAATGGGAGGTTAATGAAATCTTGGGATCGCTGGAGATAAAAGGAAGACGGTGAGAATACAGAAAGACACTCATTGRTATATGTTTCTAGTGACTGACATAGCATGAATGAACTGTGCGATGAATTAAGAACTAAGAAAGATGTGTTTATTGATTGACATGGTGATGCAGAAAGATGGCTCATTGCTGCAACTATCTCTGCAGTGTCTGGTTATTCTGGGTAGTTTGAGGGTTCCGGTTAAAAAAAAAAAAAGAAAAAAGGATTGAAGGAAGCTGAAGCAAGTGCTGGTAGTGATGATAGCAGTTACGATACCAAGATCTGAGCAGAACTTTGCTTCTGAACAGCCTGCTCAGTACCTTTGGATGGAATTGCGCTCTTTGCATCCCGCCTGCATGGTTGCAAGCAACAACAAGAGGCAACAGGCATAAATGAAATGAAGGATATAAGGAAAAGTTTTTTCTCTGTGAGGACAAATGGGCAGGTTTCCCTGGGAGGTTTTGCCTTTTCTGTCCTTGGAGGTTTTCAAGTCCTGTATTGCACACAAGCTGGAGCAGCCTGGCGTGACCCCAGAGCTGACCTTGTTTGGAAAGTAAACTAGGGACATCCTGAGGTCCTTTCCAACAGTGACTATCCTGTATGAAGCATATACTCTYTACAATCGTTCACTGGAATGAGCTGTGACTTGCTTGCTCTATTGTACTCTCTCCTTTAACTCCTTCATTAGCTGGATAAATGAAAAATGTCTAGACGCAAAATTCCAACTTCTTGATCTACTTTCAGTAGTCCTTGCTATCCTTAGATCTTACTCTGCCCAGCAGTTCATGGCTGGTAACTTCTTACCCACCACTTACATGGCATGGACAAGAGCCAGGGTGGTAGGGAGCAGTGTGTTGCTACAGCAGAACAACYACTGCATTGATGTACAGGTGGAGAATGAAGCCATCAGGCATCCGAATAGCCTGGAGGCTGAAGACAGAAGTCACAAGACACTTGCCTCTGCTTAAATCTCACACCTCGGTGGGGATTCCAGCACTCTTCTAGGAGCTGGGAATTAATTCAGCTACACTGCTCCGACTACGRCGTGATTGTGCTGGACATCCTCTCATACAACATGCTATTTCCCTGCTCCAATTTCTGTCTTGYTTGGTGTTCTTCTTCAGCTACAAAGTATGTTATGTTAACTGTAATGTCTGGGGTGGGAGACTGTACAATAGGAGGCAGATCCCAGCTTGAATATGAACTGTTTTGAAGAGAGGAACAATCCCTTGGGAACTGCCACCTTCAACATCAAACCTGCCATTTCGTTCTTAGGCAGTTTATATTTAGATAGACAATTGAATACTAGATGGATAGAAAGGTACTTAATGCAAAAGGCTGTTATATTTTATTCCCAGGAAGACAAAACATTCTTTATAGTGATCTGATTTTTTTTCTCTTATACCTGCCTGCTGTGCAGACATCAGTGAGAATAGGGAAGTTCTGTAAAATGTTAGAAGAAGAAAAAATGTTTTGTGCTTAGGAAGAAAAAAGGCTTACCTATTTTGGATACATAAACCACTATTTTGGAAATTTCTGAATTTATTKTAATTCATCCTTCAAGCGAGCTTCGAAAGTATTTAAATTAAAGGTTGGAGAAAAGAGGAACCGTGCTGTTTAGGTGGGCTAGTGAAAGTTCTCTATCTTCTAAACTAAATTATGTATGAAGCGCCAAGTAGCATGATACTACTGTGTTGAATATCATATTCACAGGCCACTACCCTTTATTATATCAAACAGAGCACTAGGTCAATGAACTGGATATACACAGTGTATGCAATGCATTTATATAGGAACATTTATGAGTCTGCTGAATTTAGAAATTAAATATCTAATMGTTCCTGTCTGAGGAACAAGATGCTAACATCAAAATCATTTAACCTGAGTAAGTATGTTGAAGCTGATATTGATTCAAAGGAAAAGATGTGAAAGTCTTATCAAATAGTGTTGCCGTGTTGTGCAGCCTTGGGTTTCTTTGGCTTCTGACTTTCCTAATAACATCGGCTAGAAGGTAAAACACAACCAAGAAGATGGAAACAGGCTTGAAACACATTGCAAATCCTATTCTGAGTCACTCTCTTTTAATATACAGGCAAAGTCCTATGGGCACGTTCAGTGACACACAAATGAAGGGAAAATTTTGCTGTGGAGGAGATGTCCATTTGTTATTAACAGGTGTGTTCAGTGGAGCACTGCCAATTTGTATTAGCAAAGGGGTTGATTCTGAGGATATATATGCACTACTAAATGGTCAAAGTCCTTTGGGCATCAGGCAAGAGCACACAAACACAACGACATCCAGATCCATTTGACTCTTCTGACTATGCAGTCAATTTTCCTTTTATGACTGGCTTGACAAGGACTGATGTGACAAAAACACCTTGAAACTGATGGTGTTTACTAATAAGGTATAATGTATGTGCTGTATAAAATGGTGGGAAATTAAAAGGCAAACTGCTACCTCATGAGAAAAAAAAATCAGTATATGACTGATAAGTCTAGCAATGCAGTGTAAGATTGTGGTTTAAAGCTTTTAAAAAGGTAAGCATGAGTAAAAAAATCAGCATTCTGGAGAAGCTCTGTACGTACCGAAAAGGAGCCATTCCTGGATAAGCCTAGTGCTTACAGGTTTGCTCCTGTGAGTTTTGTGAATGTCAGCTAGACAAACTAAACGTATTCACAGTTTGTTCTTATAATTGATTCAAGAAATAAAGCGGTCTTTGTGATAACTGTACGGTTGAAAACTCTCTTGGTTAAGGTAGAGAACTAACTCTGGATGATATTATTCTGAGTGTGGTGTAGTTCACTGCTTTGGTGGCTAAGAAGAGTTTCTGAGAACATTTCACTGATAGCTGGAATGAGACATCAGTATAAGATATTTTTTACATATATCTATACATATATATATATATACACACACAGTATATACACAGTACTGTATATACATGGCATATAGTCTAACTATAGAGCCAACAATGCGTCCTTGTAGCCAAGAAGGCCAATGGGATCCTGGCTGCATCAGGAGGAGTGTTGCCAGCAGGTCAAGGGAGGGGATTCTGCCCCTCTGCTCAGCTCTGGTGAGGCCGCACCTGGARTAYTGTGTGCAGTTCTGGGCWCCCCAGTATAAGAGGGACATGGAGCTTCTAGAGAGGGTCCAGCGGAGAGCAACCAAGATGATTAAGGGACAGGAGCATCTCTCATATGAGGAAAGAATAAGCGAGCTGGGCCTATTTAGACTGGAGAAGAGAAGACTGAGAGGAGATCCTATCAACATGTAGAAATATCTGAGGGGAGAATGTAAAGAGGATGGGGCCAAAGTCTTCTCAGTGGTGGCCAGTGACAGGACAAGGGGTAATGGGTAGAAGTTGCAACACAGGCAGTTCCATCTCCATGTGAGGAAGAACGTCTTTCCTGTGAGGGTGCCAGAGCCCTGGCACAGGCTGCCCAGAGAGGTTGTGGAGTCTCCCTCTCTGGAGGTCTTCCAAACCTGCCTGGATGCCGCCCTGTGCCTGAGCTCCATGTGTCCTTGCTGGAGCAGAGGGGTTGGACTGGATGGTCTCTAGAGGTTCCTTCTGAACTGAACCATTCTGTGATTCTGTGAACTCTGTTTTTATGAATCTCTTTTCTAATCCACTTTCTAGTCCTGTAACCGATGACTTAAAACTTCTCTTCTGCTAGAGCGAGATATGTTGTTCAGTCTTTGAACAAGACTGAACTTGTCCCGGTCAAATAGCCTTTGGAATGCAACAATTTCAGGACACTTTTCTCTGGAAATTATAATTCYGAGGAGGCAGGTATCTCTGGCAAATCCATTGAGAACTTGCAAACCCTGGATTCGTCTGTGAAAACCAGGCCTTGGGGTGCATTTCCCATCACTGGGGRGCAGCCTGAAGGTGCTACCCTGACAGAGGTAGCAAACAAGTGCAGGACGGCTACAATTACACCATGACTTCAGGACATGCTGTAATGTGGCTGGCACCCTTTTGTGCAGGCTTGGAAACAAACTCAAAGGCACCCTACTGAATTAGGAGTGATGTGGCCTAACAATCTGGAGAGTGTGTTGCATGTGCCAGTGGAGTTAATGAACGCTTTACTAAATGACATCTTCCATTTTGGAATACTGACTAAAGGTGCTTCGGAGCTAACTTTGTGGATGGGCTGTTTCTCTGACCAAGATTGTGGCCTCAGCTTATGTCTTTGCTGCATTTCTTACTTAGTACCTTTAGGCAGAGATGGAAGAGTGAGATTTCTCTTTTTCAAGAGAATCTTCAGTTTCAGATAATGGTCTAATCTGACTTGTACTGGAAACCTGCACTTGATTTCCCCTTCAATATTTGGGTAGTGGTTTTTGCACCCTTCTTGGGGACAGACCAAAAAAATCACAAATTGTTTTCACCTTTAAGCATAATGAAACATGAGAATAAACTCTTTCAAAGCAAAAAGTCAACACAATTCCCCATCTTTTGCAGCAGTAGTAGCAGCTGGCATTTGTAGCCCAGAATACTCTGTCTRTATGAAGAATAATGATACTTACTAAGGGAACTTGCTTTTACTTTTTAAAAGAGAGAAAATAAAAGAATTCTTCATTCAAAATCAGAGTCAGATCTTGCTCGTTACCACCACTTTTCTGTTCTTTATCAATCATGATATTTCAATTTGTAAGATGTTTTCCATGGTATCTTAATCATTTACTTTATCATTTACACCAGGAGGATTTGTCACCATGAATTTAAAAGARACCCTATAGATACATTCCTACACACTCGTACACATTTATTAGAGAAGCATTTAGTGATGCTTGAAATAAAAATGTTCATTTCTCAGTTGATCATTTCCTGTAAGTAGACTGTCATTTCCTGGTTTCATGCTTAGTTTTAGTTTACTGTGTGTTACATGGGCTAGATCAAAGCCACAGAAAAGGAGTGTTAGATCATTTGATTTCCCAGACCTTGTTTCCTGTTTCGCTGCAGCATTTATATCAGCTTTCAGCCAAGGTGCTGGTAGGAATGGAAGTAACCTGTGCCACAAGCTGCCTGCTGAGCTAACCTGGTGCATAGGCTGTTTGTCYGACCAAGACTGTGGCCTCAACTGAGGTGTTTGCTTCCTCCCGCACTCAGCAGCTTTCGGCAGAGGAGGAAGCCAGGGCTTCCCCTCCTCCTTCAAGGGAATCCTCAGCTTCCGCCAATGGTCTGACATCCTGGCTGGGATCCACACCGCCTAACTATTTACATTGYAGTCTAAATAGCTGCATACTTTTACAGAAGCATAAATCAAAATATGAGGAAATGTTTAAGAAAGGAGAATTTTTTAATTCTTTTTGGATTGCTTCCTAGGTGTATAATTGAAATATAACATTGTTTTGTTATTTAGCTAGGAATGAAAAAGAGGGAATAAAAATAAATAATAAACCAAATTTCCTTATTGGGAAAACATCTATGCTCTGTTTCACAGTTAACCATGATACAAAAGTATTTCTACAAACATCTCACAGTAAAATAATAACATCTGTGTATTTAACGGCATTGCAAGATTTTTTTTTTTTTTTGAGTGGGTTTTCCTTTTTTTACACAGAATAAGATCCACTGGAAAAAACTTAAACCAGTTTGTAGAGAAAATTGTTGATTTTCTGATAAGTTTAAGAGCATTGGTGTGGAAAGTAGGGTCTTAAACTTATAATACATTTATTTTCAAATGTAATCAGTAGTGGGCTTTGATCCACCTACATTTGTGTTTGTTGAGGGCCCAGCATCCTGGAGGAAGAATACTGTTATAACAAACAGAAGTAATATCACTGTAAAAATAGAACAAAAACTTGATACAGGAATACTATTTAGCCAATATCCTGTAAGTATTAACACCTACATAGCAACATGGTGCCCAGATGCTGTAAGAAAGGGTGAGTATTAGCAGCCCTGCTTTACAGGAGAGGTGTGAGCAGGGCCGAGGAGGCAGAGGTGCCTTAGCTGAGGTCGCCAGCAGGACTGTGGAAGATGCAGCCTTAGAAACAGGCTCTGTGAATCTCGGTGCAGAGAGCTGCTCTGCAACCTGCACTGGAATAAGCCAATGATGTTGATGATTATTGGTTTTAACCATCCGAGAATGTAGTGCTAACAGGTTACATATGACTACACTATCATTCTTTATAATTTTCCAAACATTTATAAATAATTCAGACTTCAGGTTGAATATGGTGCTTGAAAGGTATCTCGTCACTTTCCCTTGTCGCTTTACATTAAAGGATCACAGGAGGCAGTGCTGACATGTTATAGCCATTAAACAAAACACAGCATTCTGAAGTGAATGACATCTGAGTACTATATTTTGGGTTATAATGGGAAAGCAGGAGCATTGCTAACAAATCTGGTTAGAAAACTGACATCCCAAGAACAGTTAGAACAGGATATTGACACTGGAAACCCTTGTTATTTAAAAAAGGAAAGAACAAAAAGGCAATTTTTGATGAAATGAAGGAACATCACTGGGGAGGGAGAGTAGAGCTCTTCTCTGTGATCATTCCTCTGAAATAATATGTCATTATTTTAGTGACTTATTATCCATGTCAGCTTGTGCTAAAATAGGAACCACTGCTTTCAGTGAAAGGAAACGGCATCTGAGATTCAGATTGAAAACCAAAGGAAATCCAAACTTCACATTTAATTTTATTTAAATGTAAAACTAGATTTATTTGAAGATATCTTTGACCTTCAAGCTCTTTTCTTAAATATGGGTACAACAGATGGTGTTGCTGAATTTTTAAAGTTGCATGAACAAGCACGTTAAGGGATGGACGTAGTGCAGAGAAAGTCTAGAAACATTCCAGAAGGATTCAGAAGGCAGAACTGCCCAATAAATGAAGAAAGCACACAGCAAAAGCAATGAGTGCCCATAATGTGCTGCAAGAACAAGACAGTTTGTTATTAGTGCAGAGGAAAAAAAGTAAGACTGTGTTGAGGGCAGCTGAACTAATAAATGCCCTTTTTAAACTTGGAGAGCTGTGTTACAGGCTGAAATGGCAACTCCACTGGACTTAAATGAAGGAAGGGATGTAAATGAGACTGAATGGCAGCATCCCACTAGTGACCAAAAATGCAGTAGCTTCTGTGGTAAGAGATCTGGATCTGGAAGGTAACATAAGCAATTTAAGGAGATTTCAATCAATTAAATGGCTTGCTAGGAGAAAATCTCTTTTTTTTTTAAATGGAAGCTTATGGGGCATTCCATTTTAAATGTCTGGATATTATTAATAGAGTGTGAGGACTTTTAAAGATATTGTCATGTGATATAGAACAAAGAAATGTAGGTAAAAGATTTGCAGGGAAATTTAGAGACTATTCTCAGCCCTCCACTGCCCTCTTTTGCCACGTACCAGGAAGAGCAGCACTGTGCAGTCACAGGTGCCACCATGGC
Organism: Nothoprocta perdicaria; assembly: GCF_003342845.1. Lineage (NCBI taxonomy): Eukaryota > Metazoa > Chordata > Aves > Tinamiformes > Tinamidae > Nothoprocta > Nothoprocta perdicaria. The sequence continues at coordinate 1,235,245 of NW_020454749.1, forward strand.
ACTGGGCACCTCTCTCTCTTGCAGGACATCGCCCTTTGAAGCCAGTCACAGGCCAGCAATCATCCCTCTTGAGTCTTCTCTTTCTATTATGCAGGGAAAACTACTGCAAATATTAAATCTTTTACATGACCGAGAACCAAATATTCATAGCTCACTTTTGCAGGTAGTTCACTGGATTCTTAAATAATAAACAGAATTTGAACCCGGATGGACTTGTTCAGAAAGTATTGCTAAAAAATTAAAAACTACATGAAACACTACATTGCCCTCCACATACATTCTATTGGGAAATAATACAGCCTTGCTAGTACTACCTCTGCAAGCTGTTTTGCAAAGGAGAAAATCACCTTAATTGTTTACTTTCTTTCCATGATGTTGATGAAGAAAAATCATATTTTGAAAATTCTGTGCTGAATCTTCAAAATCTTCCTATTAGTTAACAGGACACACTTAAATAATTATATTTTTGTTTATCATTCTATCTTTCACAGTGCCCTCTAGCAGCTTAAAAATGGTTTTGCTTTTCCTACCATTTTGACACTGAAATTTATGTGGAAAAAAATAGCCTCTGACCTGCAAAGTTATCTTATTATCTTGCCAAGTTTTTGTTTGTTTGTTTGTTTGTTTTGCACTAGCGTCATTGACAGTGAAAACACAGTGTCTTGGAATAGTTTTTATCTGTCATGGCTCCTACAAAATCCAGAAAGAGTAATAATCCATCATGAACAAATCCATTCATCTCAAATTAGAATTGCCTTCTGGGTAAATTTAGTTCCCCTTATTTCTGTAATCAGGGATTTTGAGTTTTTGTTGTTGTATCTTATGGGGAAATGAGCCTTTTCTGYAGTAGTTATTCATACAAAAGTATGCATGGAGTTATATAGATACATAAAATGTAGAAAATATTAGTGCTTATATAATGCTTGTATCCCATGATACCATTTTAACTGACAATTATTAGGCTATTACAAGCTGTAGACTTAAAAGGGCTAGCCAAGATTTTCGTTTAATGCAAAGAGGTAGTAATTTGAGGGTTTTTAACTTCTGTTATTGATAATGTCAACAAATTTGGTGACACATAAAGTAGTTGTCGTCAAATCTTTTCAATGGTTATTTTATCAAACTTGGGAATAACAGCCTTTGAAAGGCYGATACAGTGCTATACACCCTGCTGTATTAAAGTTTGGGAGCAGGACAGCTGGCACAAAGAAAATGAGAAGACTGCTGGGGTGTCGAAGGAGCATTRCAGAGCCCGAGACAGCAGATGCCAAAGCCTAGGGGATGGAGGTGGGATCATACAGGAAATCAGCATGTGAATAAATTAAACTGCTCAGCCCCATTCTCAATCCATGCACTGTGTTGGTATGTACCCACAAGTGCTGAGGGTTCTGACTGATGTCAGTGCAAGGCTGCTTTTGATTATCTAGAAGGTTATGGCTACTGGGAGAGATTCCTGAGGACTGGAAGAAAGCAAGCTTTGTTCCTGTTTCAAGAAAGGCAAGAAGAAGTCCAGGGAACTATAGAGCAGACAGTCTCATCTTGAAACATGGGACTGAAGAACAACTAGGATACCATCTCCAAGCACATGAAGGTGATCAGCAGTAGTCAGCATGGATCAAAAAAATGGAAATCATTCTTAGCTGACTTAACAGCCATTCAATGCTGGAATGACTGCCTGGGTGGRTAGATGAGAGGAAGGAGGTGAGTGTTGTCTGCCTTGACTTCAGGAAGGCTTTTGACACTCTCCCATAATATCCTCATAGACAAGTCGATGAAGTATGAGCTAGACAAGCAGGCAGTGGATTGAAAATTATCTGAACTGCTGGGGTAGAGAGTTGTGATCATGCTGCTTCATGAAGTGCAGCTGAAGGCAGGCACTGGTTGTTTCCCCTGGAGGTTGATAATGAGGTGAATACTACTTATTTCATGCATGACTTTGGTGTTGGAACCAAGAGCACCCTCAGGAACTTCACAGGTGATACARAACTGGGAGGAGTTTCAGCTGAGGAGTTGAAACATCGGAGGATTCCTTCCAAGGGAYCTTGTCAGGGAGGAGAAATGGGCAGCAAAGACCTGCATGAAGTTTAGTAAAGGGAAGTGCAGAATCCTGCACCTGGGGAGCTATAACCCCTGGTACCAGGACATGATTGGGGCTGACCAGCTGAAGAGCAACTTTGCAGACCTGRGCTTCCTGGTGGAAAAGTTGTTCATGAATCAGCAATATGTCCTTCTTGTAGAGAAGGCCAGTGGTATCCTGGGCTGTATTGTCAGTAGGTTGAGTGAGATGATCCTTCAGCACTGCTCAGGACTGGTGAGGCCGCTTGGGGAGTGCTGGGGCAAGTGCTGGGCTTCCCAGCACAAGTTAGATGTGGAACTACTAGAAAAAGTCCAGAGAAGGGCCACGAAGATAACTGAGGAACTGAAACATCTCTCACATGAGGAGAGACTGAGAGAGCTGAGATGGTCTGGCCTGGAGAAGAGAAAGGCTTGGGGAGTCTTATCGATGTGTATTCCTGTCTGCTGGAAAAGGATGATAAAGAAGATGAGCTGCATACCCTTCTCAGTGGTGCCCAGTGACAGGATGAGAGCCAGTGGGCAAAAACAGGAATACAGGAAATTCATGAACATGTGGCAACCTGCTCAAGCTGACATTCTCTGAGCAAGGGGGTTGAACCAGATGATCTCTARAGTTGCCTTCCAACCACCACTGTTCTGTGATTCTCTTTCCTCTCCTTCAGTGACCCAACCTCACTGAATTTTTGGCAAATGTATCAACATTCCTACATTCCTCCAGCTCTTCTTCCAGCAGGACATAAGGGAGAAAAGGGAGAACACAGAGGAGCCAGAATTACACCAGGCTAAGGAGTTCAAAGAAGGGCCTATAGCTACAGTCTAGGTGAAGCCACAGCTCTGCATATGAGCAGCTCGCAGTTGTCACCCTACTGCCCGACAGAGTGCGAGACACTTGGCAGCTCGATGATAACAAATGTGTTGAAGTAACAAACTTCAGAGAATTCACAGCAAGTTATCTATGCTCAGTCTTTCCTTCCTTCAGTTCCAGGTGTCTGCAGATACTGTAGATACTGATACTATATTGCACATTCCTTCTCAAGATTTGTGAAATTCTTGACTTCAGTTTCAAAGATTCTATTTTGTTCTCCTTGTTTTTTTTTGTCTGTTTTAGAAAAAAAAAAAACACATTAATTTACACCAGAAGTCCAGAAAGTTAAATTACAACTTTAGTGTACTCAAAAAAAAAAAAAAAAAAACAAACAAAAAAACCCCTACTTTCTAGCAAAATTGTAAACTTTTTCTTTTACTTTGCTGAGGATACAATGTGTGAAGAACTGGAGCATCACAACAGAGCATCAGGGTGGAAAACCTGTAACAGAAGAACTAAGCTGCCACCCTATGGGAAAAAAATGGCAGCATCTGATAACGGTGTATAATTGGCTTGGATCAGCAGTGTGCTTTGGCAGTGATGCTGCTGATTGTTTCCACTTGCTTCCCTTTGGCTCGTATCTCAGAGCTGTCTCAGAGAGCATGAGCTGGGTTCTTTTGGGATAATCTACACCACAGGATGCAGTGCAGAAGCCCTCCTAATGCGCTCCATCTATCACATACTAGAGAGGTGGTTATACACAGCGTCATAAAAATAGGGCTTGCTCCAGGTTTTTCCAAAAGCTTCGACTTGAAAGTGCTTCCAGCTCTAACTAGCTTTGAACTGACTCCAAAGGGTTGCTTAGAATTAATTCCATAAAAGAAACTTTTTCCTGTCTTCTGTAGAATTTTCTGCTACAGTGCAACTGTAAAAAGATGCAAAGGGCAGTAGTCATGCGTGCTGCATTGAACTTCAAAGGAAATTGGATGCCAGACAACCTCAGGATATTTTAGATGTTCCAAAATATTGGACAGTAAAAAAGGAACAGTGACAGGAACCAAATTATTGAGAATTCTAATATATTTTTTATTGGGTCTAACAAAAAGAGCAAAGAAGTATGGCAGGGGCAATCTATTAAGTTAGTCTATTAATAACAGACTCTGTTGTTATTAATTATATTAAAGAACCACAATTATATTGAATTATCTATTTATAAAATATAACTTAAAAAAAAAAAAAGAACTGAAGATGATTGTGAGGTCCAAGTGTTTGACAAGCCTGCGGGATCAGATCAATGAGCTTTGAGAAGCTGAAACTAGTTGGGAAATAGCTGAAGGGAAACATCTATATAGACAGACAACTGGATGATACAACTACATAGAGAAGTGTTAGGAATTARAGAGGAAGAGTTTCAATGAAATATCTGAAGAGTGATTGCAGGGCATACTTTATTTAACTTTTTGTGAGTGGTCTACCTTATGTACAGGTTCATTTGGACAGGAACATCCTTGGTCTTATGTTTCTCTAGTCCATGGTAGACTTCCCTTGGCTTTTAACCAATAATAATTGGTTAAAAAATCCAAGAAATATTTTACAAATTTGTCTTTGCCAATTTGCATGACAGGTATTTCAGTGCAAGCCTCCATCACCCATAATGTTCCATTGGGTCTGTCTGTTTAGTCTAATGGATCTTACAATTTAGGCTGAAGTTATCCTTTATGGGTACTGCTCTTAGCTGTCCTGACTCTTCTTAGTTTAATTGTCATTATCAAGATTTCTGGGGGAAAACGCTGGCCTTCTCCATACAAAATTTTATCCTCATCAAAGATGTAAACAAGTCCTAATCCTGGTGAAGGTAGTTAAAATCTCAAATAATATCTGGATGCAGTTTAGATCAGACAAATGTGTCACAGCATTCTGTCAGTGAGGTAACTAACAAAAACTCTGAGAAGAAATAGCCTAAATTTAATGTCAGGGGAAGGAATTTAGCCTTTATTATTTGGAGAAATCTTTACATACACTGAAATTTTATGCCTTACCTCCTTTAGCAATACCAATATAAATTAAATTAAATAAGTATGAACTTTGCAAGCTCCTGAACTTCAAGCAGAGTGGAGACAGCTGCTTCTAGGCAATTGATAGCTCAAGCTGGTATAATAAATTGGGCTTTGGAAAGTGAAACATTTACACAGGATGAACAAATATTAGTTCACTGTACAGGGAGATCTATATCTAAAACAGCTGTTGYCACAACATTGAAAATGAATGGAAGACTAAATGGAGGAAAGTTAAAGACTGCAGAATTTTTTTAAAGGAAATTTGCATGGAAAATTCTTCAGAATATTGGCGGAGATTCCTCTGTGAATCTAAAAACAGACACTTAAAACTGTCCTCTGACGTAGTCAGCAAAACAGTCAGAGCCAGGTTCTTCACATAGGTAGTTCAGTTATTATYCTGTGGCATTAATAAAAGACAAAGACAAAAGATGCAGTCTCTGAACTGTGCTTCTAATCATAGCAGTCGTGTATTGCTAACACTTCCATGGTGATTAAATAAAGGTTTTATACAAAGGAAGGCATAATCAGGAAGCTACTACCCTTCAATTGGGATATATTGATAACAGAATCTTCCTACAGATCATAATTGACAAGAGAACAGAACCAGCTTGGGAACAGAAAACAGTAATGACTTAACATCACTGGGAAACTTGACAACCAAAAAGACCCCCTAAAGAGCCAATTAGTTCAAAATATTTCAGTATCCTTCCCAACGAAATGATAACCATCAGCACTACTTGCTGATAAGATGATCATCTGGCATGGAAAAAATAAAGATATTCAAATATCAGCTCATACAAATTGAGATATAAAAAGCTTTAAACAAACAAACAAAAAAGTAATCAGAATAATTACAGATACAATAGGGACTGACTCTGACCAAGACCTCAATGACTTGGAAATTTCAGTGTCCAGAGTCTACAAAAGGCTATTCTTTGAAAGTATTACAGAATCACAGAATGGTTGAAGCTGGAAGAGACATTTGGAGATCATCTGCACAAGCTGGGTCACCTAGAGCACATCATTGCACAGATCATGTCCAGGTGGGTTTTGAAGATCCGAAGATGGAGACTCCCCGGGCTCCCTGGTCAGGCTGTTCCAGGGCTCTGTCACCTTCACAGCYGAGAAGTTCTTTTTCATATTCAGACAGAATTTACTGTTTTTCAGATTGTGCCCATTGCCTCTTGTCCTATCACGGAGCTCCAATGAAAAATAACCTGGCCCTATCCTCAACTCATCCTTAAGATATTTGTAAAGGCTGGTAAGATCCTCTCTTAGTCTTCTATTCTCTAGGCTAAACAAGCCCAGCTCTCAGCCTCTCCTCATATGAGGGATGCTCCAGTCCACMAGTACTGACAGTTCTGCGACAGCCTTTTCACACTTAAGGATCCAGCTGTCTAAAAGATTTCTAGGTCGAGTATATCCAATTAGATCTGTATATGAAATAAGAAAATTACATGAAGGATTCAACAACATTAATTTAAATACTTAAGTTTGTGTAGTCTAGCTAAATGACAAGAAAATGAAAATACACTAAGCAGGTCATCTGCCTTGGAGGTACAAAGAACGATGAGACAGGAGATTTTTCAGAGTGTTTCACGCTCAGAGGATTGCATAAAGCAACTGAAAAATACTACAATATCCATAATGTTGGGAGCTGGGTATAAGTGTATGACAAATTCTTCCTTCTTGCCTATATTTTTGAAACAAAAACAACACACAGAAAAAAAAGTTATGCTTAACATGACTTGTATTAAATGAGTCAACAGCTGAATATTTTTTCCCTGTCTCCTATGTCTGTGGTTATTTAAGGCCCAGGATACTTGCATTTCTAATCATTTTGTTCCACTGAATTAAGGATCTGGGTTTTTTTATTGTCAAAAAGATCATATCTAATTGATAAGACTTGTGATTTCTAAGTCTAACAACTAAATACTCAGTAATTGCTGAAAGCATTATTTGTATCAGCATTTTTCTGAAAAGTGAAAAGAAGCACTTTTTAAAATTAAGTGCATACTTTAAATACATACCGTATGAGCATACTGGAAAATAAAAGCAAAATAGAACTAAGTAAATGTAGTCTCTCGCAAAAGACTTAAGTGTATTCTTAAAACATCTTATAAACAGTGATCAAGTCTCAAATTATATGATTTTATCTATTTTTCCACTGATAGTAATAGGCACTCATGAAAATTCTTTCTTTACTGTCCCTTCCTCCAATGGAAGAACAATTAAGGACATATTTTGTTTTGAGAGACATAAGGGTCCCATTGCCTTTAGTGAGAGCCTAATACGCACCTTCTGATGAGAAAATGTGGCCTTAAGAATTGTCCAATTAAAGATCCATACCCCAAAAAAGATTTCCATTATATGGAAGCTTTTGTGCGAGTTACCAGTGAGCTACAGTGATTTTTTTTCATCCAATTAGTAGTTTGTTATTTTCGAAGCCCAGTGATTTAACTGGATATCTAACGTTAATTAAAAAAGCAACATGCTATTCCAAGGAATCTTGTTTTACATTTTTTTTTTTTTTTATTAACAACGATAACTGACCTTTTAGGAACTAGCTAAAAATTTTCACTTTGAGCATTCTGTCATGCTAAATGCAGGGTTTTCATTAAAAAAAATCATTTGATACCTTGTTGCCCTTGTGATCACAGACGCCTTTTGGCAGCGTAGAGATCACTGAAGTCAGGAGGTGTCTGTGTGAGCTCAGGTCCCATTTTTCAGTTTTCCTTGGAGTGTCCAGCTCTGAGAGTTGAGTGATAAAGCTGTGACATTAGGGCAATGTGAGAAATCTCTGCATGTATGCATCAACTTGAGAAACTGGACCTGTATTAAAAACGACAAGGCAATGATGATACAAAAAAAATTTTTGAAATGAACTGAGATTTCAGCCTATGTGTTTGTGAAAAAATATAAAAATTTTAGAGGGAAATTGTACTGCAATAGTGAGGATAGATGTCATGATTTGTTTTACGAGACTTATTTTTAAAATTGTCAACTTTGACATTCTAATTACACCTAAATATATCAGCCTCCCAATACTTTTAGGTGAAATCAGTGTCTAATGATCATGATTTGTTGTAAAAAGTGGCATTTTACTGCACTGAAAGGTTCACAGACCAGAAAGCAGATAAAAAACCCTACAATGTATTTGTTTACAATTTTTAGGCTTAACATGCTATTTTGAGACCTGTACCTGCTAAAATGTGCTGAAAAAATCACAGTTGCCAAAATCCAACATGTGAATCATGGTTGGAAGTGGAATCTTTCTACCCTAGACATCTAACTCACATTTGAATCTTAGGTGTCTAGCAAAGCCATCCCCATGAGGATGCTTGGGCAATGGAAAACAGTAGGTGCTTGTGAAAGCCTCCAGAGGGAGATGCTGACCAGCAAACCGTGTGTCTTCTCCTAGGGAAACACAAACGCGCCCTGGACGCCTCCAGGCCCACCTGCTTCCCTCCGCTCATTGCAGAGAATGAGGCCCTGGTGCTTGGAGGATGGCTTCATTGGGCTCCAAAATTTAGTCGCAGCTCAGCTGCTGCTTTACTGCAGCACCTTGAATTCTTGGGTTTGGCAGTCCTGGTTTATTGGTATTGCTTTTCTTTTTTTTTCTTTCTTTTCTTTTTCTTTTTTTTTTTTTTTTNTTTTTTTTTCTCCTGTATTTGTACTGCTTCATATGCTGTTTACAGAAATATTAATAGTTTAATGTTCCATGTGGAATCAGGAGGATCTCAGTTCTGTATTCAAGTGCTTACTTTTATAGAAACGTGTTTTCAGTTGACACTTCTTTGAAGAAGATGAGCATGTGGACAAGACTGTTAAGAAGGAAGAGCCAATACATGGATTCTCTGCAAAAGGTGGGTCTCCACCACCTCAGCAGAGTAAAGGAGATATGCTCAGGGGTCTTCTTAGGTATTTRGTGGTCTTCTTAGGATTCTAAAATCCTAAAATAGGATTTAGACCGCTAAAATCCTATTATTTGTTAGGATTGCGTGGTAGGGAACATCTGCAATTGAGCCGGTTTCTGTTCTTTTTTAATGCTGCTAAAGACACAAATTATTTACTGAAGTTCTAGGAAGTAGGAATATCACTGTCTTCTTGGTAGTTTGGTAAAATGCTGACAATTTCACTGTCAGCAATTGGCTTCTCAGTGAGAGCATGTCCCTGCTAACTATATTTATGGTCCTTGTTAACTATATGCACGCAGGTGAGCTTGCCAAGCTATGGAAGCTGATGTTTGCTCCTGCGGAGAGCTGYCTTTATGTGGAAACTTATCAGATACCAGAATGATTCATCTACTACGTCAGGATGGCTGTTCAAATTTATTTCAAGGCAAAATCAAACAGTTGCTTTTGGCATGAAAGACAAGAAAGGCGGAAAGAGAAAGAGAAATGACACTATATACTTAAAAAGAGAYTTCATCTTATACCTAACTATAACTAGTGAAGAAAATAGCATTTTTTATTTCCAAATATTTAGACACATAAGTAACATTCAGTCACAGCAGCACAGCTTTAAATTAAGCAGTAGCTAGCATTACAGTAGGAAGCTTAAGTATTTTTTAAATGTTCTTAACCTTAAGTGGCAACATAATCTTTGAAAAAAAAAATCAGTGTGTGTCTCAAAAAACTGACACAGACACTGTCATGAAGTGGCAGCTGTCCTGCAAACGTGATGTTGCCTCGCAATCCCAAGCCACCAGGCAAGATGCAGAAGTAGGTTAGAAGGAAGGACACAAGGAAAAAGATAAATACTAATTTTCTCCAGAGGATTCTCATTTCTGTGGTTTATAACCCTCCTTCTTTGCTTTTTTTCTTTTTTTTTTTTCATTTTTAAATAGTTGAAAACCATTTTGAAACTGAAATAATCAGCTGAAAGATGATGTGTGTGAGAACACAAGTACTTTTGCTTCTGAAACATTCAAAGATAGCTGCTCTAACTAATAAGTTTGTAGGGAAAGAATAATAAATGCAAAGAAAATGTTATTCTAACACTTCTATGAAAGTTTGTAGAACTACTTTGCTCTCTTGGTCAGTTGCCAGTGTCCTGCCCCTGGCACAAGCCCTTTGCAAGTGGGATGCTGAACCTGCCGAGAGTCTGGCTGCTTCCAGAGAAAGTGCCAGGCCAGCCTGAACTCGCTGCATGACCCAGGGCCAAATCATGAGCAGTCTGGGGCGGGTAGGATTGAGACGGGAAAAGCTCACCAGCTCATCAGCTCAGGCTGTTGTGAAACTCCTGCACCAACCTCTCACAATGGAGAAAGTATTTGGAATTTATAAACTTGGCGGCAGAAATTGAGCATCTCATGGAGATGAGAAGCTTCTCTTTCCTTCCTCATGATTTGGTGCATGATCCACTTTCCTCCCTACAAAGTAGATAAGGAAAAGGGAAACATTTTGGTCCATCCTGCTTGCTGTCTTATTGGATGCCAAGAGTAAAGTAAAAGCTTTGTTCATCACATTATATGATTGTGTTGTAGAAAATGCAGGATGGAGCGATGTACTGTGTAGCTGATAAGACTTTTTCCCACTACCCAAAACAGAGGTGCTACCTCTTRCTTTTCCTGGAGATTATTTTCATGTCTCTTAGGAATGACCAGAAGGGTAGCCATAGTTCCATTTCCTCTAGGCCCACTTTCAAAGATTTCCATGTGAAATTTATGCTGCTAATGGTACTAGAAAGTTTAGCTTGTAGCACCTCAGAAATCTATATTTGCCCAGATGAAAGGTACAGGGTATTTGCTGTAGGAATTCATCAGCTGCTGAATACAAAGATCTTGAGAACAGGAGCATAACACAGAATATGATGGTCTGTAACAGGTGGATTATGTTAGGAATTTCCATAGGAGATATTACCAAACTAATTTTGAAAAAAAAAAWAAGTACAATAGCTTTCCGCTTGTTGTGTGTTCTGGTGCGTGGTCAAAGTGTGAAATGAATTTTAGACCCCTATCTCTTAATCTGGAAATCTGACATTTCTAAAGCTGATGAAGATGATTTTCCAGGCACATATCTGAGTTATTTAAACTAAGAGGTTGCTATTATCTTTCTGAAATGTCAGACTGCTTGTCTGAACACTATAGATACTCCTTTCCTTTAAATGGCATTAAATGTGTGAGAGCAGGACATGTAGGGTCAAATAAGGACCCCTTTCTCCAATAAACAACTCCCAGGTCATAAATCATCACTTTATGTAAGTCTCCAAAAAGTTTTCAGCACATTTTTGTCTGACCTTTTAACAAAGGCAGTAGTACCTCTGCTTGCCAGGMAACTGATTTTTGCTCATCTCTTGAGAGTTAAAATGAAATAGCTGTGATTCTTTACTGCTGCTTCAGAGACTGCAGAAAGGAAAAAAAAGCCTTAAYCAGAATGCATAGCTTCAGGAAACTACCAACAGCTCTTAAGAAAGTAAGTGAAAATATTCCAGAAACCCCCACTGTTACAAATGGGACTGCTTGCCAGTCCTGTAGGTTTACCATTTTAATAATAATTTCAAGAAGAGACAAATAGGTATCATGACAGGGAAATCAGACTTGCATCAATTTCAGACAGGAAACAGTGGGAGAATTTCACGGTTCCTTTCAGATAAGAAATATAAGCCAAAAACAAACATGGAAAATAAATTAAAATGCCACATAAAGACTCCTGTCAAAGTTAGGTTTTGAAAAAAATCCCCCACAAAATGTACCTAAAACTTGCCATGGACGTGTGCTTTCCCTTTGTAACTCTGATAATGAGAAACCAAAACCAAACACTATTAATGAYTTAGTTACACTGAGTGTAACAACATGATGTTTGATAAATATTTGTATTTTGTCTTTATTAAGACAAATTTTGCTCAGCTGCTAAAATCATTGATTTCAGTAATAGGAAGAACAGGCTTTCATCTGACACACAAGTAATGGGGAGAATGKTTTTTTTTCTTACAGCTAAGCAATAACACAACATTTCAATCTAAAGCGGATACAGAATGCACCCACATTCCCACATTTTTACARCCTTAGCTCGTGCTGGTGCTCCGTGTTTTGCACAGATGAGCCACGCAGAGCTACGCGTCTGTGCATCTGCCTGGCTGCAAGCGCTCGAGGGAGAACTGTGGAGATCCTGGCTGTTTTTGCAAGGACATCCAGGAGCCTGCACCAGTTTTGGGTGCCTTCATGCCGGGCGCACAGGTACAGGGTGTTTCCCGCTGCTCTCAGCGGGAGAGCGTGGCGGGGTGGCTCTGGCTGCAGGAGCAGCCGTTCAGCTGCAGAGTCTGCATTGCAGTCCGGGCTGTGTGAGTGAAGATGGCAGCTCCCGCACAAGGTCATGAGCCACTTGTTTTTCCCCATCCTGGGAAAGGGCCCTGCAGAGCAGAACTTGCATTTGAGCTTAGTTTTGCAGATGGGCAACCAAGTGCGGGGTGTTTCTGGTTTTGCCCGAAACATTTGTCTTACTCAACAAACTGCACAACCTGCACTGCACAGGGCTGAGAGACCTTTAACAGAGAGGAACTATGGAACAGGAAATCTGTAATCATTTCTCTATATATGTCAGGCTGTGGCCAAATGTAAAGTAACTCTGCAAACATATGAAAAATCGTCTGATAACAGGCTGCTGCCAACGAGTCGTATCTCAGAGGAGGAATAGTCTCGGTACAATCTTTGTCTTGGTTTTAGTTCCAGAACATGTTTCTGTCTCATGATTGTAATAATAYTCAATCATCATGCTATAATTAAGAGATTTTCATATAATCATCTGTATAACTGATTACTTTGGGCTATACCCTGCTCGTGCTGAGCCTCCTGGCAAACTTCCCACTGACATCAGCAGAAGGATTGGACCTTTTCTTAGCTATCTACCAATATTGTTTAACAGTTCTACACATATGAGACAGTTCTCAGTGGATATAAATTATTTGGACTCTAATTCTTGCACTGTTAAAATGCCACTTTAGAAAGAACCTGCTCTTTTTCAGAATCTTAAGTCATTTTTGCTTCTAAAGAATACAACACAGAAAGAAGTTTTAAAAGTATGAAAAAGACTTTATCCAAGAGAATGAAAATGTTAGTCTTTAAAGGAAAATAGGAAGGAAAGTGAAAGATATTTTGTTGTGGACAATATAGCAACATTGACTTGTCAATTAGACTAATTAAACAATCAAACAAGCAAACTCACTAAAATTTTAAAAGAATTCAAGATGTATTTTAAAAGAATTCACAGATGTATTCCTTATACTAAAAAAAAAAAAAAAAGATAGATTTGGTCAATCTTTTTGACCAAATTTTGCCATTAGCTCCGATGGCACCAAGATGCCCAGGAGATTAGCAGGATGCCAAAAAGGACTGGACATTATAGGAGTAGCAAGAACTTTATAACACGAACTTGATAAGGAAAGTAAGCACTAGCTTTTAAAGGTTAAGAACTTGYTTTTCAAATTATTGAACAAATATAATTTATTTTGACTTGAGCATGAGTTCAGGGTATGAAGCAGTTTTAGAGAATAAACCTTAATTTCATGTCATAAGGTGCAGAATTTCTCCGAATTGGGCTTTTCTTATTTTTCACAATTTATACTGAAAGGACTAGCACTTAAGGGATATCATTATAGACAATGATCCCATCTTACTAGAAATAAAAGCTGGTCATTACTCCAGAGGCCTTCAGCTCTAAAGCCAAGGCAGTAATTGGAGACAGTTTATTGAAAAGAGAAGTGAAGGGAAAATTTCTGCAGTGCCAGGGCAGGTGTTTGAATTTGGCAGCTGGTCTCGTGGTCTCCTGAAATTCCCTGCTTCCCCAGCAGGTCGACAGGCTGCTGGAGGTGACAGTGCAGGTGCCTGAACGTTGCATAACAGGACTCCATGTCTTTCTTTCTAGGGATTAAAGAGGGGCTAGTCGGACTGGCCTGCTAACGTGCCCGGGCTGCACAAACACCCTTGCTGCGGGTTGCAGCTCACACTGTTGGGCAACAGGCCCGTCTTTGCCAAGCGTCATTTCTCTCTCCTTCCTGTGGAGCCTTTGTCTCTGTTCCCTGTGAGAACAATAACAGCAGCATATTGAGCACTGGAGGCTGCGTTACAGCGARGTAGGTGGTGGTGAGACCACCACTGTTCCGGAGGTCTGGTGGCCTGATCATGCAGCGGGGACATCCCCTGCCACTGCACCACAGTACGCKGCCTGCGTGAATTCCTGGCTTCCCACCACGTCGAAGCACATGAGGGGATTTCACACATGGGTCGGGGAGTGCAGGGGCACTTCCTAACTGCAGATAAAACAGCTGGTACCAAAGAGCCCCACAAGAGCGGGTCTTCCAGGGGCTTTCGCTTTGGGCTGGGTACAGGGTCACCCTGCGGCCTCGCTGCCTGCCAGCAGATGAAGCCCAKTAGGTACTTGTGGGGTTTCATCTCCCCTGGCTTGGCGTGGTCCAGGGGAGGCCTCTGTGCCTACGCGGAGGCTGCACTGCAACGCTGCAGGGTGACAGGCAGGTTCGCTTCAGACACAGTGGTTCTCCTGACCTGAGATGCCAGTGGAGTTCCCCCTGGCTGCAGTGCCATGCACAGGTGTCCTGGAGATGTGGTGCCACGCATCGCTCTGCTCAGCAAGGCTTCCTGGCACCCTCTATTAGCCATTTCTCAAGAGTTCGGACAGTCTAAAGGACAGTACAGGACCTAGGGCTACCTTCTTTCTAACTCTAGCTCTCTRCTTAAACACATAGGTCTCGCTGTTCCTCATTTTATCTGTTTGCTTGCCTAACTTAGATTTTGTGAAGGTTAAAGATTCATTCTTTGTACAGTACTCCAGAGATGTACAACTCTCTATATGACTAGGTTCTGTAAAAGAAGTTGAAATCCTGCAGTAAACCTGCTTTGTAGTCATACTCCTCTAAAGTAAGAAAGAAGGGAAGGAAGGAAGTTAGAAGGAAAGAGAATCAGCCACTCATTCAGGATATTGTCAAAGAGAAGTGATCAAGAGTGCCAAAACAGAGCCAGTAAAACAATCCTGGATGGAAAACTTTACTATCAGCAAATAATTACTTTCAAATGGCAAATATTTTCAAAATGCTAAAAATCTAACTTCTGAATTCTTGTTCTACATCATAAGAAGTTGCTTTATCAATTAATGTTTAATTTTCATATTCCATATCCTCATTTCCTATTGACTTTTTATCATACTTCAATACTAAATTAAATATCACAATATGCTCCTACCAGATGTTACAGTTAGTGATGTACATTGGACAGTGTTTTGTTAGAATCTGTTTTTAAT
This sequence comes from Nothoprocta perdicaria, assembly GCF_003342845.1. Lineage (NCBI taxonomy): Eukaryota > Metazoa > Chordata > Aves > Tinamiformes > Tinamidae > Nothoprocta > Nothoprocta perdicaria. The sequence continues at coordinate 1,250,436 of NW_020454749.1, forward strand.
ACCTAAAAACTACATTTTTTTTGCAAAATTTTACCCCAAGAGGATTTTTTTTTAATTCTGATTCCTTCTGAAAACAAATGTCAAAATGTTGGCCTCCCTGACAGTGGAAATTCTTCTCAGCTATAATTGTGATTATCTTAAGTAATTTATCTTCTGAAGACAAATAGACAAATGACTATAGAATATGCAAGCCTACTTATTGTAGTCTGCTGATACTCACAGCTTGTTTTCCATTTGAGCAATTTTCCTAGTTTAAATTTTCTATTCTTCTAACATATGACACTTTACACAACTCAACTTTACTCTAAATTAGCTTTCAGTCATTTAAATCTTTTGCTCCATTATCTTTATCAGACATTATCCTGGTGTTAGTTTCCTAGTGCAATGTATTAAAATGTCTCCCATTTATAAGGTTTTTTTTTGTTTGACCTGTTCCTTTGTTGGTTAGATTACGATCTAAGAAAAATTGACCATTTGCATTTAAAGAAAAGTATTTATGAAAATTTAAAATTTCTGTAGTAAAAATATCAGTTCAARTTCTTCCTTGTAGAGAAGACTCCTTTTTCTTTAGTATCCCCTTTCTTTGTGTGAGTGCGTGTAGACATATCCACAWCCCTAGGTAAGAGCTGACAGGATTTGAGGATGAAAAATATATGACACCTGGAAAATTTTTCAGCTTGCACAYTTACAAAATGATGTAGTTGTACTTGTGTAGGAGACTGGTTTGGATTGTGTTTGTCTTGGCATTGTTGTCACACCATTGCCACTTCCTGACCTTGGCCTCCTCTTGTAAGAGACTGTTTTGGATCGTGTTTGTCTCGACGTTGGTGTCGCACCRTTGYGACTTCCTGACCTCGGCATCCTGTCCCCGAGGAGGCCACGGTATCAGCTGGAGACCCGAAYAGTGACATTCTCAGCAGTGCCTACCCAGCCGCGCTTGTGCGTGGGTCAAGGGAAGAGGAAACTGACATGAGCACCAGAGCACATGACAAGAAAAAACACATACCAAAAACTTCGAGGAAGTGGGTGGACTCTTGGAGAATGGGAACAATTAAAGGACTGTGTGATCCTCCCTTGGTGCTTCTTTTCTTTTCCCTGAGCTCTTCTTCAAGGGCCCATCACCTGCACCAAGGTGGAGCCAATGAAAAATAGCTGGACTGATGGGGGGAGGCAACTAACCTTGCTGCACCTCTCCTGCCTGCTTGCCTTTTCTTTCTTTCTTTCTTTCTTTCTTTCTTTCTTTCTTTCTTTCTTTCTTTCTTTCTTTCTTTCTTTCTTTCTTTCTTTCTTTCTTTCTTTCTTT
>NW_020454749.1:1251798-1256930 GCF_003342845.1 Nothoprocta perdicaria
TCTTTCTTTCTCTCTCTCTCTCTCTCTCTCTCTCTCTCTCTCTCTCTCTCTCTCTCTCTGTCCTATCACGATTCCTTCTTGTTATGAGAGGAGGCCTTGCAAGGTCGCACGGCATTTGACCCCCTTTGAGTCTTGATCGCGCTCTTGGGATCATATCGGAACCTCTCCTGACAATGAATCGGGACAACTTGCCAGCTCAGCAGCTCAGCTTGGGGTGTGGAATTGGACTGATTTTTCTTTTTTTTTCCCCTGATTTTTTCCCCTGATCTGTTTCACTGTATTTAAGATTCYGCAGGCCAGACTGTGCCTTCAGCTGCACCTGTGCAGCTGTGCTGATATTAATAGTGCTGTACAAGTGTAATTGCGGATGTCATTTGGCCTGCAGTTATACAGAATAACATGCTTTTTCTTTTTTTCTTAGAGTCATTTTTCAGAGCAAAACCACAATTTAACTACAGAGGAACTGTAACACTTAAAGGGATATCATGACTAAACAAATCAGGGAGGCAGTGTTTCAGAAATTCAGTGATCAAACAGAACAATCAATTTGAAGGAAAAAGTGTTTATGACATTTATATTTGAATTATTTCTGCTTTCATTCTTGTAAATCCTGCCTCAAAAGCAGACTGAATTTTCCAAATTGAGAGAGTGCTGAAAAGCACAAGAGCTCAGAAGATGGAGAATCCATTCCAGAATCACTTGGGAGAAGCAAGGCCTCTTTGTTATGATAAGTGTAGAAAACTGGTTTTGTATTAGAATGTGATTTTGGCAGCTGTTTTGTTTGCCCCTTGTCATTTACTGCTACAAATTGGAAAGGGTGCCTGGTGTGTCCAGCCAAGCCCCTTTCCCTGTCCTGCGCTCTTGGATATTCTTCTCAGCTCTGCTGTTTCTTTTCATTTTGCCRTTAGTAACTTACCCAAAGCAAACTGAAGCCTATGGAGGTGGGGTTTTTGTTTTAATAGACTTACTTTGAATCTTATCCTTAATGAAGAGGAGAGAAAGAAATGCTAGAGAAAGTTCTCRGTTTAAACTTTTTATGTAGCATTTATAAAGATATTGCTGGCTGTAAATTAGGTCTTTATCGAAGGATTGMAGCGTGGCCATAGCGCAGGACCACGTGTTTGTGGAGTCTGTGCCTCACAGTGGTGCCTGTGCGGAGCTGCAACCCCTCTCCTTCTTCCTCAATCTGAACTGATCTGCTGCTGAGGTGGGGTCACACCGGGACATACAAAATGACAAGTGAACATTAAACTTCATTTTCAGCCTTTAATTTCTATATCCTGTAGGGAAAGTGATTTATGAGACTGCGTTGCCCTCTTTGCTCTGCTGTGAGATGAAGAGATGTCTGATAGTGAGTATCCATCTTCATTGCTGTTATTTTGATTGGGATTGAGGGATGCAAAAGATGTACAAGACAATGATGGTGGCTTTCAGAATATTATGAGGTGAAGAAATGTGCTTTAGGAATTAGCAGATTCTCAGGAAAAAAAAAATTCTCAGCAAAAAGAGATCTGCAAGGAAACCAGTGTCTGTTAGCTGGTTTTAATTAGCGCATAGCAATTTTATCATGTAACTTTCAGTGATCATAGTGCTTACATGTATTTTGAGATGTACACAGGGGCTTATTTCTTATTGTTTGAGTGTTTTCAGGGAGTTTCTGACATAAATGAAAAGGATACTGAAAAAAAAAGGTAAAGCCTCCCGTTTTGAAAATTCAGTACAGATCACAAAATTATTAGATAAGGATTTGTTGTGATTTCTAGACTAACAGTGATATTGCCAGGGCTGGCCGGTAGTTTGGTGCTCAGTATGCTGATAGTTACGCCCCTTCCTTCCCCATCAGCTCCTGTGCAGAATTCCTCTAGGAAAAGGTAACAGCAGGAGCTCAGGTTTCTTTGTAGAAGTTGGCAGTGGCAGAAGCCCTTACACTTGAAGTGGGAGTAAAAGGGGAAGAAGAAAGATAAACAGAAGCTTTSAGGAGGGTGGTTTGATGTAAGGAAACAACATAAGAGATGACTGGGTGGAGTGGGTGCCCTGCTTTTTTTGTGATTTTCAAGCTTTGCCCGCAGTAAAGGGAACGTTTGTGCCTAAAGTCAGGCAATTGGGAGAGTGATTTGTAGGCAAGAGCCCAGCAGGTTCATGGAGGAGTCTGCAGTGTGTGCGAACTGCAGGGCTCTGGGAAAAAGAGGCTGTGAGTGGGAAGATCACTGTCTTCCTTTCCTTTACCTGTGAAATAAATATACCAAGTCTACCGTAATTAATGAACATTTCTGGAGCCACTGAATGGAAGTGATGTCAGTGGCTTTAGTCGCCAATAATCTGTATTAGTTTTTGGTTAGTGGCTACAAGTTATYAAGAAATATATCTTTAGGGCAATGAAACCTATTCTCTCTTGTAATTTTGGAATATATTTCAAGTGAAGTCAGCAGTGTTCCACTGATGCATAACAAGCTTAATTGAAGGTAAAATTATTTCTATTTGTAGTCACAGTGCTAATACTGAAAGAAGAGCAAAGTTCCGCTTTGTGCAAAAGGTCTGAGTGCAGCAAAAGAAGTATCCCTTGACTACTCAAAATAATTTACTTACCATAAATGAATGGGTGAATGCATGTCATGTAAGAGACACAAAACAGCCATGTATAAAAACACCCAACTGGTTGGATGTTTTTACTAGAACCACTTTAGTGGCTGTGATTTAGTGGCTGTGTAGGAGACCATCCTCCAGTGCCATGATCAGAAAAAGAACGAGAAGTTACTGAGGGAAAATCCTTGAAACTGAATCTAGTGCATAGCAAACAAACAAACAAACACAAAGAGAAGAAGATATTAAATTGCAGCAACCCATGCACAGATATTTAAAGTAATGTGGTGATTTTATGTGAGAGAAAAAATAACTTTTTTTTTGTGGTAGGTGTAAAAATGTTTTCTTTGCTGGGAAAAAAATGAAGTATCAACACTGAGCAGGTGTATTCAGTTTCACACACGACGAATTTTCAGGATTGTATCACAATGTGTAGGTACATCTAGCATTTGCTTCTGAAAGTGATAGTGATTGATGTTTTATCTTTTTAGAAGAATCACTGTGCTGCATAATCTGAGCACACACAGTGACTCAGCAGAAACGGGAGAGCAGTAATCAACATGATTTTTCCCCCAGCAGGAACAAATCTTTTTGACTCTGAATCAAAACAAGTTATTACAGAGCTCAAACTGCTCTGAAAATTCCAAATAGCAGCAAAACATCATTAAAGAGGAAAGGTTTAGGCTTTAAATATAAAGTCTTATATTTAAATCTTTCAGAAACTAATTATGAAACCTTTATTTTATTTCTTTTTTTCTTTTTCTCCCCTTCTCTCAAGTGACAAAATCTGATAACCTAAAACAAGAAAGTACAGCAAAAACACTACTTACAAATTATCCTTAGCAACGTAGCGATAGAACTGGTGAAGAGGTTGCATGGTCCCATGGTGTGGCTGGAAAATTGCACAGATTCAGAGCTCTCTGCTTCTAATCACAGAATCACAGCGTGGTTAAGGTAGGAAGGGACCTCTAGAGATCATCCAGTCCAACCCCCTGCTCCAGCAGGGACACCCAGAGCACGGGGCACAGGGCGGCATCCAGGCAGGTTTGGAGACCTCCAGAGAAGGAGACTCCACAACCTCCCTGGGCAGCCTGTTCCAGGATACTCAGCTAGCTGGTGTTATCCAAGCCATGTCACAGTGGTAGATGCATCCTAGTTCATCCTAGATGAATCCTAGTTCATCTCCGTCTGGGCTCCTCATCTTGCTGCTCACGATGCCTAAAGAGACTTCATCCTCTGGAGCCCTTGCTGGATGACTGTGCTCATAGACAGCCAGGAGAGCCTGGGAGAAGGGTGTTAGGAAATCATCTAAACCAATGTGATCTGCATTTTCATCTGATCTAGCAGTTAAAAATAAGATAGAGAGCTGCACACTATGGCTTGCCAAGTCTCTACAGGTGTGAACAAGAGCATTGCTTGTCCATGGTTTGGTTAATACTAAAGCTTTAATCTCTTAGTTAAGCTTGCAGTTTAGCACTGTGCATGTATGGAATACTCTATATGACAATCCCTTTTTCTGTTTATCTGTCTCAATTACATTAACCCACACTTTGAGCAGGACATGTCCAGAAAAAGTTATCGGAGTGCTTTGTATTGTAAACTCTCTTGGAACAGACATGTAGGATCTTTTACAGCAAACAGAAAATGAATGAGAGAAAATAGAATTATGTAAAATAATAAATGACTTAAAGACAGAGTGGGAATTTTGTTTTCCTGACTCATAATACATATGCCATAAACAAGAAGGTGGTAAATTATAAAATATAGCAAATATATATTTTATTGCACAGTGTATGTGCTTAGGCAATGAAACCCAATATAATTATTAAGACTTAATAAAATTAAAAAATAATAGCAGTAGTTAATGCTAGTAATGGTAGCAAGACACAAAATGCATGTAAAAGCTTCAGAATTTCAGTCAAGCATTCCTTATAAATCAGTGGAGTGAGGTGGAGATTACCATATAGGAGATTCTTTGGTGAGAATAGTTTGCACTCCCTCAAAGGCAGCTGGCTTTCCTGCAGATTCATACAAGTCTGGGTGGATTTTACATTTCATCCAACATGGCTGGGCTGTTTTTGCTCTCTTTTGTGATCTGCACAGCACATTCATTCTTGTGCATTTTTGAAGTTGAGTACAATTTTGTTTCATAACATAATGATTTAAATTAACCTTCTGATTAGGACAGGAACTGTTAATAATAATTAAATGGAGTTAAAATTAAGTCTCTGTAAAAAAAMCCTAGCAATCTCTTTGGGCAAATTTATGCCTTTTTTGTGTATATAATCTCTATTTTGATTGAACAGTCAAATTTTCTTTCTTTTCTAACTCCACCTATTCAATCAGCAATATCAAGAGATGTAGAATCAGATTGCTGATTGCTGTTGGCGGCGTATTGTAAACACTTTGTTGCAAGACAGTGCAAAACAAGGGCATGGTTCGTGTTGTGACAAAGGACAAGGAAACCCAGATGCAGAACTGAGGAAGGAAGACCAGTTTGAGCTTGATTTCTCCTTGAGAAAAAAAATGCAGCCAAATGGATGTTAATGATA
>NW_020454749.1:1257420-1265768 GCF_003342845.1 Nothoprocta perdicaria
AAGAAAGAAAGAAAGAAAGAAAGAAAGAAAGAAAGAAAGAAAGAAAGAAAGAAAGAAAGAAAGAAAGAAAGAAAGAAAGAAAGAAAGAGTAGAAAGACAAGTTGGCCATGATCAAGTGGGCACAAGGTCTAACACGCAAGTTGCAGGAAACCCTCTTTGCTTTGCAATTGAAATCCGACCAGCAGGTTGGGAGCATAAAGTCCAAAGTTGCTCATTTCCTACCTAATGTGTTGGGTTTTCTCTTGCTGGCTTTCTTTCCTTTAATCTGCATAGTAATAGCAGCTTGGGTTTATACTTCTGATCGATTAGAACCTGTTTGGTTTGGTTTGCAATTTGAACATGAGGCTACCAGGAGAATTTCCTTTTCACCTATAAGGTTTGTGTAACAAGTGCATGTTGTAGCCAAAATGGCATGCTGCATCCAAAGTAGCAGCAATGTGGGAATAAGATCCATAGAGAAAAAAAATCCTTCCTCTTTTGAGGGGAGAAGTACCAGCATAAACCAACCCCCTTTAAATGTTTCCATAATAAATCCTGGGTATAGGGAATACCACTGTCTTTTCTGGATGCTTAATGAAATTTCAAAATGTTTATCTGCCTCTACACAAAAGCATGCAATACATTTTATATATATATATATATACACACACATATGTGTATTCTCTTTCTTATTATAAGAAATTGTTTGAATTGACTTCAGCTTAGTAATGTAGACCTTAGATAGGCACACTTTGGAGTGAAATCAGTGGGTAGAAAACCATCTTCTAGCTGGGGCTGTGGAATAAAATGTTCTGCAGTGATAAAGTGCTTGCTGTAACTTAATGATTAACAGTCAAAGTGGCAAGTAGTGAATCACTATACAGTTGCTCTAATTTCTAGGGRAAAAAAAAGCCATCCTAGTTTGAAGAACTAGTTTTAAAGATTGTAATTCTTTACTTAAATTAGTGGATGGTTGGATTCAGGCCTTTTACTATATGAAACATACTAGTTTTAATGTGGGCTTAAATTTTAGCTTTAAAAGCTTTTAATGTATATGAAACATGCATATGCATATGTCATTTTATAATGTCATGACAGCACTTAAAAAAAATACTAATATACACATAAGAAGTCCCCAGAAACTAAAGATGTCTAGCATACACACAGGCAGTGATATCTGAGGCTTTTATGTTAGGTTCATCATCATTAAATACCGAATGTAAGTGGCTGGTTTACATTCTCATTTACCGATCTGAGCAGCAGCARATTTGAAAACGATAGAGAGTCTAGACAAACACAGGATCTTAAATGTACCGTTTCTAAGCACTGTGCCTCTTGGGGAAGGCATGCCACGTCCTGAATGGTTTTTACCTATCAGATTTTAGCGATATCAGCTCTCGGGGCAGCCAGGAAAGCAGAGAAAYGACTGGTTTGACTCATATTTGTCAGACTCCAGCATAAGACTTTTAAAACGGCCAGTCTTTCATTCTACATTGTCGAATCACATTGGAGTGTGATAATGATGTTGGATTAAACTACTKCTTTAATAGACTTGAAATTAAAGTATGATAAGAGACATATTGTGTGTAATATGAGTAGTTTAGTAGATTAAAAAAAATATGTCTGGAATCATCTGTATAATTTGGAATCAGACATCTCTAGGGAATTCTGAAAGTATATTCTTAATAACCATTCTGACCAGCCTTCGATTTCTGCAGCACTTAAAAACTTTCTGAGTTYATGAATAGAATAAATTGTCTTTGATCATTTCTACCACATATATTTTAGGAGTCAAACTACACTTCTTGAACAATTCATTGTTTATCATGGACAGATGTTAAAAAAAAGAAAGTTAAAGGTCTGAGCCTTGCTGAACCTTCTCTGCTGTTGTTCTTAAAGCAATTTGGCACTCCAATCACACTGTGATTTTCTTTTATATTAAAAAAAAAAATGATGGCATGAAGAAATAGAGCTCAGTGTTTACAAAGATTTGGATCACCTCAAGACCAAGAAATAGCGAATATCTCGTCTTACCTCATCTATTCCATGTGTGATTTTGTTCTCAAGGATAGCGAGATTTTTATTTGATTTAGCTATGGCTTTTCCTATTAACTTTTTTAATCACGCATTTTGGCTCCTTTCACTTCTTGACCGCGCTGRCTTTTCACAGTTGCTTTGTCCCTAGTAAATTAACGTAATGCTATAGAGAAGCCCAAATCCAAACCATTAGCTACACAGTCCAAACATAAACAAGTTATATAACACTGCAATCATTCATTTATTGAAGTAAGTGGAAAATTCGAGGCATACGTAATCTTTTTGGACAACTGACAGGCAGGTGTGATCAAGAGAATAGGGAATACAGCGATTGTACACAGATAAAGAGAGACAGGTTTGTCAGGGTGATTAGAAAGTAAAGTAAAATGGAATTAGGAAAAATGGAGAGAGTGTCGATTATCTGAGAACACGGAGAAATAACAATGCGGAGGTGGCTGGGGATCGAGAGGAACACTGTGCAGCAGTAATGAACAAGCATCTGGGGAGGTTTGGGAACCTGAGCTCAGYGGCAAAGAGGAATGCAAGGCAGCTGGGCTAGAAAAGGGATTCCAAAGAAGGGAACACGTGGAGTGGGTTCAGAGAAGGGCTGGACCTTGCCTCATGCGCCATCGCTCGCACACGCATTCGGCAGCAGCAGGGGAACAGGGAAGGCCGGGCGCCCCGCAGCGCCCYGCAGCTCTGTTCCAAAGGGGGTCACCGCGCGGAGGGCAGGACAGGTTTCCCTTTGGAGCCGGCTGCCTGCAGGAGCAGGGGCGAGCAGGTGGGAGCAGGGGGCTGGCGCTGGGCACGTCCTTCCTGCTCTTCGCCCATCTCCCGTGCCCCCCAGCAGGGCCCAGAGCGGCTCTCAGGGACATGGGGGTCGTTGGCTCCGGCTCTGGAACAGGGACTATGGGTTTGTTGCACTGGGGTTTCTCAGCCATCCATGTTGGTGAAATTTGCCCATCTTGCCCATTCCCATCGCGTGCAGTTCTCTGGGTAGTAGCGAGCTGCTCCATTTTTCAGCAGCCTTTTCCTACCCAAGCCAACCGAGGCCTAGCTTTTCTCACAGCTCCCATTCTCGTCATCTACATATCTTCCTTTTCTTAGCATTTGCATGGTGTTTTGGCCTGATCTTCTTCCCTCCAGCTTGTTCTACACATCTGTTTACTGATCCCTATGTTTCCTCTCTCATATGCAGCAGCCTAGAGACAGGGAGTCTAAACCATCCCAAACAGGCTTTAATGACAACAACCAAAAAAAAAAAAAACACTGTTCCCATGCTCAAATCTCAGAGTGCTGTGGGCAGAATCTGCCTCCAAGGAGCCCAGAAAATTTGTACAGTAAGTACAAAAGTAACCCTAAAGACAACACCTATTAGCTCCAACCCGGAAAGTCAGCTGGCAAAGCAGGAATACGTGAGGAACAGTACCTCACACGCTGGTGAGAGGCACAGAGACAGACCTCAGCACAAAGCCGGGTCACTTCAAGCTGTAGGGAAAGTTCAAAACAGTTCAGAATCGCTTTCTCATGGCAGCAAGTGATACCTTCTGCTGCCGTATAAAACTCCAGAACCAGCCCTGTCCATACATATGTTTCTGTGTGGCACAGTCCTGGACAGTTTGGCTGTTTCTAGAGACCCAGAGACCTCTCGGGAATCTCCCGTCCACCTCCCATCTTCCGCTGCCTGACCGTCCAGCCTTCATGTTGTGCCTTCATGTTGTGCCTTAATGTTTGTGCCTTCATGCTGTCAGCTTGTCTGTGGCTCGTAGGACGTAGCACACGGGCCTGGCCAAGAACCAAGGGCGCCGCACAGCTCGGGTAGAGCCCCGCTGGGCCCTGGGGCTGGCTGGAGAACACAGAGGCGAGCGCAGTCTCTGGGGCAGCGCCAGCAGACACCRCAGATGAGACCCCTGCGCTCTCTTGCTGAGTCTTGACTCCTAAAAGTGGTGCTGTTGTCTTAGCTGGGCTCGTCCAAGCTTGCAGGCAAGGTAACGCGTGCCTCAGAGCTCGTCTGTGGCATTCTCCCCACTAGCTTTGCCTCCTGTGGTATTGATGTGCGTGGTGCTCGGGTAGCTGCAAGTCAATGGTGCAAGAATACAAGTGCTGAGGTGCAGTTTGCGAGGGCTGGTTCTGCCTTYGTGTTTTCCTTCATTCAGTAGGAGGCTCCAAGTTGCATTTCCAATGAAGGCCGTGTTTTTCCTACAGTGTTGTTAAGAAAGGGATCATGGAAAGATGGGGGAAATGGTGTCCTGAGAAACTCTTGTTTTGGACTGCAGTCATCTTCTTGGCTCTTGGCTGAACCTAAAATCCCCTTAGACATAGAGGATTTTGTAGGGCAGGGTTACACACAGTGTTCCACAGGTGCTTGCAAACATTGCTACACAAACATTGAAATAATCACTATGCAGTTTTTGATTCTAGACATTTTCTTTAACACAACTGCAATAACTGTCAACAAATTCATTAGCTTAATGGGCATAATTAATCTTTTTTTTTTTCTATAGCACTATTTTATCAATGTTGGAATATTGTCAGTTGCCCTAGCTTGTTTAAATCTGTCTCAAATTCTTCTGCTCCTGTCCTATCWGCACTAATATGAATAACAAAATGTCATTTTGCTGCAAGTCTTTTCCCTTATCCCATTAGCCAGCATAGGACCTAGTAAGGAAACTTGAGRCCCTGCTGTTATTTTGCTCTGATTTCATGATAAAAGTTGATCAGTTAGTTTTGATCTAGTTTTTACTGTGAGCTTTTACTTCTTTTGTTTTGTAAATATGTTGGTTCTTATCCCACATTTGTTTAGCATCCTTATTGTACCTGTGTGCAAGATCTTGGGAAAYGGTTAATTAATTGCTTTTCTTTTATCTGCGACTTATGGGCATTTTCGAGAAAAAAAAAAATCCTGCAGGTTAATGTTTGCTATATCTAGAATTTTCAGAGTTTTTTGTTGTTCTTCCAGCCATTTCATCAAGTACAGTTGCCCTGTACAATTTGCCATCTGCTAATATCTCAAATCAATTCTAAGGCTGTTTAATATTTTTAAGTGTTTTATGACTGAGTTTGCTCTTTTACAAAACACTTGTGTATTTCTGTTCTGCTYGTCAGCTTTTGACTTACGTTCCTACAGAGGTTTTGTAAGCAAACAARGGTGTCTGTGAATTTTATTTTGCTTCAAATGATACTAAATTATTATTTTGTATCCACATGATTATTTTCAATATGCCTTYTTATGGCTCTTCAGTCTCCAGTCTTGACTGAACCAGAGACAGAGGCTGGGGGAGTAACTCAGATCCTATCTGCTACAAAGTAGAGGTACTGGGGTGGTGCAAAGCCAGCCCTGAGTACTCATTTTCCAGGTTTGTCAGACCAGATATATCCTGCAAGAGCAACAYCTACTGAGTACTCAGAGTGCACAAATACAGTAATTGCAGTAGAAATGGTACTTCAAAAAATCCTCAGTGACACTGGTAAGGACGCTGTCCCTCTTGCATAACATGTTGGTGGTTTGTGCATTTGGTTGAAGAGGAGAAGTTAGGTTCCCAGACTGTATTTGTACTTATTAGTCCATATTTTGCCCTGTTCTTGTCTAAAAAAGGCAGCTGTTGAAACAGCAGGCTTGAACTCTGCCCCTCTTTCCCTTGGCTACAAAACCCAGATTCCTTCTRTTTACTCTGCTCTTGTGCTTCACGTCCTTATCATTTTAGCTACTTGACAAGGGTCAGTTTTCCCAATGAGATTATTTTCTCAAAAAGTGAAATATCTGAAAAAGGCTGAGAAGGGTCAGTGTTCCCCCACCTTCATGGGAAAATGCTGTCAGTCACCCTGATGCTGTAATACAGCAGGTAGGTCTTATACCCATTTACTGGCTTCTCCAGTGTTGCTAAAGAAGAAAACAGATTTACTTCATTAGATAATTGTCCACAGTAGAAGATCCYAGGCTCTCTCTCAGGGATTTCCTATTTAGGAGCCTCAGACAGATCTCCCCTTGGCAAGCAAAGTTTCTTTCCCCTTCAAAGTAACCTGCCCTTCCAAAGCTACTAATGATGGTGCCAAAGAGCTAACTCAAGTGCTCAATGTGATCGTGCTCTGCTCCAGTGTCTAATATTAGGCATGATGATACTTAATTTGGGGGTACCTAAAGTGACTGCTTTTTGCATACAGAGGAGGAAAAAAAAAAAGAGTAGCGTATGCAGCCTGTCAAAATAGTGTGCAGGTGCTCAGAAACCCACATGAATTCCAGAAAGCAATCCCAACTATTTCCCAGCACTGCCTAATCTTGTGGGCACCTCCCTGCTGAACCTGAAAGCTCCTCAGGCATTTAACTTTATTCACCCACACACATTAAGGAGATCCTGTTTGGGGAAGATAGGCACTTAACTCTTGCCTAAAGTTCTACTGCAATCCAGCTTCAGGAAGATGGGCATTTAAATCCCTCGGAGAAGCCTGACAAATTAGAAGCAGACAGCATTCTGTCTTACTTCTCCTGATGTGGGCCATCAGCTTTGACATACGTGCCAAAAACTTGGAGCACGTATCATGTGAAGCAAGCAAGTGGAATTCTAAATTTGCTGTTTGAGAGGGATTGATCTGGCACCATTTACGTCTTCAGAGACTGCCCTGACTGCTCTGCCGTGACTCAGGCAGAAAGCGTCAGCAGCCTCTCCTGCTGCACCCGAACCACTGCGGGGGGAAGAACACAAGAAGTCCCTTGGCTCTCCTTCCCATCTTGGAGGGAGCAAAATGAAGGGAACAAACATATTCCCAGGACAACTGCCTTATTGTCACGGGATAAACAATAGCAACATGTTAGAGACTCCGCTTCCCATCGCCCCTGCACAGGAGGGCATTTGTTTGAGCTAAGGGTTTAATCAGAGCCCAGAAACAACATCCCCCATTTCCTTTCTTATGGCCTAGTGCATCTTTGTGCAAAAGGTGGGTGGAAATGCTGTGAACCCGGGGGGTTTCASTGGCGCCCGTGCTGCACATGGGCTGGCGCACGGGTGGACGGCGCCTTACCCGGTACCAGAGGGGATCTGCCCTGAGCCCRCTTGTGGTGGGAGCCCACGGCCAGTGGGAAACAGGGAGCGCCCTGAGCACCTTGGGGACTCCCTCTGTCCCCTGTGGGTCTTCAGGAGCTGCTCTGTCCCCCTGTGAAGCGTGTGGGACAGTCAAGGTGTGATAAAAGCAAGTGTATTATAAGAYATTTCTTGAAAAGCATCAAAGAATAAGGGTTTCTTAATATTTTCCTTTCTCTTCCATTTCACCTCCCGGCAACCTTCACGAAAATTGATTGAACAAAAGTGTTAATTCTTTTTCCTTGTTCTTTCTGTGAAACTMTACTCATGAACCAATTTTAACACCTTCAGAAAAAGTAGTAGGACCAGTAAGATGATTGCATTAACCAAACACTTGTTTCCCACTTAGTCTAATTCTCTGTGTGGAACTGTTTGAAAAAGGACAGAAATGTATTTATTTTCATAGGTTGAATATGTATAGATTAATTTTAATATACCAAACAACCTGACAGAGAACATGTATGTTTATATTCAGGTCATGTAAATAGGTGAGTATCAAAGTACCTATCAAAGTTCAGCATGGCGAAGATCTTTCATTAAAACTATAGTTCTGAGAAAGCGATATAAAGCAACATAATAGGAGTTAAGATTTGTTTTTTTTTTTTTTTCCTGAGATAAGCTGGGAAAATAACACACCTTTGCCAAATATCAGTGTTTCTTCTTTCATGTCTTCTTCTCTGATGCTCCTACTACCACTTGATGCTTGGGAGTGAATCCTGCACTGATGCAGGTATATTCACGGCATTCTGTTTGTAACTTATGTGGGCTTAATTTCATATGCTAATTAATATATATATATGTCATCAGAGAGGCATGATATTATTCTTATCCTAGAGCAACTACACAACATACTTTTATTTTATGCATATTATKTAAAGGAGACAGTCGCAGTCAATTCTGCTGAACAATCTGATCCGGCAATGAAAAACTTTAGCATTAGTGAAATCTCTTGCAGAATGTAAGTTTATTTTATTAAAGAGGTTGCACTTCAAACGGCTTTCTAGGACTGCTCATGTCGTTCCCAAAGACAAAAACGTTACTTATATGGATGCGAATAACGCAGGCAAACTCTTGGGAAGCTCCTGCTCGCGCGCCCTTAGGGAGCAGCCCCGGCTCAGGGGGCGCAGCGCGGCGCGGCCGGTGCTGCCCCGGCTCGGGCGCCCGCAGCGCTCCCAGCGCTCCCGCTCCCGGAGGGCTCCGGGGTCCCGCCGAGCCGGGAGCGGCGCGGGCCGTGCCCCCCGGGCCGAGCTGAGCCGG
>NW_020454749.1:1266600-1366266 GCF_003342845.1 Nothoprocta perdicaria
GCGGGACGCCGAGCGGGGCAGGAGGCGCCCCCGGCCGCAGGTAGGTGCCCGGCCGCCCCGCGCGCCCCGGCTTGGCGGGGGAACTTCGGAGAGTTGCGGGAAGCAGAGCCCTGGCTTCCCTCTTTCCTGCCTTCCTTCTCCCGTGCTTTTAAAACGCGTCTGGTCTGGTAAACTTCACAGCAAGCTGTGAGTCCCCACGGACCTGTGCGGTATCCTGAGGGCTTGGGGTAAGACCGCGCGCAGGTCGGTGCCCCCGGCTTTCTCTGCCCAGCTGCAAGGGTCTTTGTGGAAGGCACGGTAGATTTGAGAAGAGAAACAGCGAAAAACTGGGGCGAGCGTTACCTATATGAGGCACCTATATGCAAGGTTATATATATTAAGTTCTGCGCATAAGGTGCAGAAATGATTTTTTTGGGGAATACCTGAAACTCCAAGGAGCACAGAGAGCAAACAAGCCACATGGTGAACGCCTGTCTGAGTRTTTCATCAAATGCAGCTCCGCTGGGTAGTGCTTCGTATAACTTTATCTTGATAATTCCCCAGCAAATTTGGCATCTGCTTTCTCATTGGCAAAACATGATAAAAATATACATAAAAAAGCAGAAACAAACAAAAGAATCCAAACAACACCAAAGGCAGATGTGCGTAGGGTTTGAAGTCATCTGAGCATTTTTGTAGCATTAGTTTTTCTTGGCAGGGTAAGGCTGGGTATTGTGCCTAGGGTGCGTAACACTTTCCAAATCTGTTTAGCACTAAAGAGAAAAAGCATGACAGAGGTGTTACCCAAGTATTTTGCTCTATTACTGTTGAAAAATGACAGATTTAGGAACATCAGGGTAGGGCAATGGACATACAACCTGGGAAGTGTCAGGGGGGCTGAGTGGGACCAGGAGACATGACAGATGTGAGAAGTTTTCCTTTCAGTTCTAGCTTGGGCTGGTTTCTTCCAAAAACAAGCAGTTTCCTCCTGGGATAGCTGTTTGTGCGCAGTTGCCTCTTGGCAGGTACCTGCTGCCTTACTTTGGCTCGGTTTGTCCAGCCATTGCTTAAAAAAAACCCAAGAAGAACACTTTTAGGCGAACAGCAAGAACAGTTCCAGCTAGATTAGCCTAGTTTTCATATAACAATATCAAAATAGCAACTGTAGCGTGACAAAAAGTATGTCAGAAAGTGAAAGTGTTGATTAGGGTAGGCTTAATTAAACCCTACGAGCAGTAAACTTCTTGTAAGGAAACGCCAACTTACTTTTCAAGACAACAACCTAGAAAGCTTTGAAATACATAGATTAAAGGTTCTGATGCCTTTTTCCTGAGCGATGGCCTCTCACAACTTTATTGCCGTGTTAGCCRTCATAGTCTCTTCCAGCGGGGAGGTCTTGGAAGGCAGGAACGGGGCTGAGCTGATCTGCSTCTCCGAGCCGGTCTCCTTGGCCTCCATAGGGTGTCTGAGTGCCATTCCGCATGGAAAGTGCAAGTGGAGCCAGGGCTCGCACCTCCTGTGCCTGGCGCGACCAGTGGCACAGGGATGGAGGGGATCCAGCACCCTGCTTTTCCCTGGGAAAGCTCCTCTTCCCACCTCTGCCGGAGCGGCTCTCCGGGTCTCCAAGAGTAACCCAAGTTAGGTCTTTTTCTTTCCCCAGACTTGGTCAAAGTCTTATGTTCCTGGCCCAGTGTGCTTGAGCACGCCTGTTGTCACATCCTGCAAAGGTTCACCTATTTTTTACAGGTGGGATTAAAGATAGTTGATCTAGGAAGGAGGACTGGTTGAACTTGGAAACCTGCAGTTGGTGCGAAAATTCAGTGTTTCTTTTGGGCTATGAACTGAAAAGACAAAACTCTTCAGCTGAAGGTGCAACCCCACAGTGCTACGAAGGTGCAACCCCACAGTGCTACGAAGTGGCTGCGAAGGGTGGGAAGCTTGTCTGAAATCCGAATCTTGAAACACAAGGAGAGAAACTTCAAGCCAGGAAGATAAAGGGGCTGCAATTGGTGATTGTATCATTAAATAAAATCACTGCACAGCAGCAAAAGGGAAGAGGCTACGTATGTTAAAGCGTTTTTTTTAAAGTGTCAATTACATTAATTGCAGATATATAATGTAAGTTATATTAGTGTTCTGTGGGCTAAACATAGTTTCATTAGAAGTTGCAGATTATTTATTTATTTATTTATTTATTTATTTTTACAATGCTTAATCTTAGTTAACTTGGGGAAAAAAAAGCCCTGTGTATAGAAGCATTTTGATATCTTCAGCTTTTGACAAGCTAAAACTTAATCAGTGGATTCCTAAAAGATTACTAGTTTTTCTTATGAGACCAGGATATATACATGGGAAATCTCATCACTGAAAGTTATCTTACTGATGGCAAAAATGCTCATAATAATAATCATAGTTCTGGTATTTTAGAAGTTTTCATGGAATTGAGTTGGGGTTTTTCTTCCTGCGTATTTCTTCTACTGTCTATTTTGTTTTATTGAAGTACATAATGGAAAGAGTTAAGTGTTGCATGCTTTGTAGTCTCAGTAGTTATATTTGTACCTATGATGTGTAGAGAAGTGGTTTTGAAGAGAGTAGTGGTGTGACTGCAGTTTGTAGAAACTTAAACTGACTCTTAGTATTAAAAGTGACTTAAACTTCACATATATTTTTAATTTGACCAAATTTCTAACTAATTGATTGATATTTTAGTTTGTAGAAAGTATTTGAGAATCTATTAATTCCTGCATTGAGGGCTTTTAATCTGTGTGACTAAAGCATAATGTCGGATTTAGCACTTGCTGCTTAAAGCGGGGAGGAGGCCAGGCTGGAAAGCACCGAGCTGCAGCCGTAGCAAAGGGCTGCCCGAGCAGGAGGGACTGAGGGCAGGCAAGAAATGCGCCTGGGTTAGAGCGGCTGCTGCTCCGTGCAGGAGCGAGCTGCTCCCTCCGGCGCTTTCTCTGGTTGGGAAAGGGCAGCCCCCGTGCTGCCTGTGCGAGGGAGGCCGGGGCTCCGCGGAAGCGGTGCCGGGTACGGGGCTGGCAGCGTCTGCGCATGGGGCAGAGCTGGCGAGCGAGGAGGCTGYGCCCGCCGCCCTTCCAGCGCCCAGCGCTCCCCTTCAGAGCCAGGCCGCCCTCGGGCAGCCCGTGGAAACTGCCAGCGTTCGTAGAGAGGTAGTTTACAGAACAGTGTTGGGGTTTTGGTACTGGGGAAGCCGGATTGCGCAGAGGATTTGTTACCTCCCCTCTTTGCCCATCAGGAGAGCCGCCTTCCCTGGCCGGCAGCCGGGAGAGCGGCGCTGGGAGAGGGAGCCGGTGCTGGAGGGGAGCAGGAGGAGCCTCCTCTTTCTCGGCCAGCTCCGAGCCAGGGATCCCTGCAGGGAGGGCTGCTCTCCCTCAGCCTGCAGGCAGTCCCGACCCGGCTCTGTTTGCCGGTGGGTTTGGCCGGCTGCAGGAGCGAGACAAAGGAAGTAGCAACTTTTCAGCATTTGCACCCCTAGATTTAAATGTGGGTGTAAATCAAGAGAGAAAGAGAGAAACAGGGAAAGGAAATGAAAGGCAGTTTTGTAGCCCAAGGTCCAAGGTGTCTGCGAGAAGGTTTTCAGCCGGCAGTGGTGGCACTAGGTGTTTACAGGGGCCAGTTAGGCACCCTGAGAGCGAGCGAGCACTTCTGCCAGCTGCCCCAGTACGGAGCTGAGCTGCACGCTTCCCAGGGGCAGGAGGTGCTTCCTTCCCAATGGGAACTGCCTCCTGCTGGGGCTGATGTGCTTGGTTTTGCTCACAGCTCCTTGCTTCACCCAGCGGGGAGGAACTGACCCTTCCCAGGGGAAATGAGCAGCTGCACCTTTAACAGCATCCCCATAATGTTTGAGGAGAGGTGGGCTGTGTTGAGGTAGTAGTTTATATTTATGACAGTTAAAGTGTTTTTAAACATTAAAATCAAGGCTAGGTTATGCTGACATATCCTGAGCTACCGGGTGCCACTGTTGTGAAGTGCTAAAAACGTAGCTAAAAATGATGGCAAAGCTGTGATGTGTGTGAGACTGAAGGGTGAGGTGAGGCTGTAGTGCTCCCTTGCTCTGAAACGGGCCTTGGTGAACTTCTTGTGATCCAAGACGTGCCATCCTAATTCCAACTATTAAAAGTGCATCACCATTTCTCTTTTTTTTTTCTGCGCGCTCTCTCTCTCTCTCTCTCTCCCCCTCTCTCTTTCTCTCTCTCTTGTTTCTCTTCTAAGTGCCTTTGGCTTACTTCCAGGAACTGCCCTGTAATTGCAAAGGAAACCATCAAGTTCAGTGAAGTATCAGGAGCCTCAGTACGTGCTGGAGACACTTTCAGTCCTAGGAGGGAGGAACCCAGGAGCAGCAGTGATACATCCTGCTACGATGTATCTCGTCAGCGCCCGCCGGGCCGCTGTGGCCACGTTGTTTGTGCTGCTCTGTGCTGCGCCACTTCGTGCCTTAAAGTCTTCRGTTAGGGTGAGAGCTCGGCCCATGGAGCTGTCAATGCGCTCGTCTTGGSACGCAAGCAGCGTTACCAGATCGAATCACTAGTTTTTACTGACAACTAAAAACCACTGAATGAATCACAGTCAAGGGCATACTAGGCCTCATATATGTATATTTTTTTTTCCCCAAAAAAATCTGCACCCCAAAATAAATTTGTAGATATAAACACTGAAAAGAGTAAAATACTTAGCCTATGTGTTTTACTCAGATTTATTAAAATAAATGTACGTAATCATGATAAATTAATATTCTTAATCTAAGTAAATCTGTGGCTCTTTTGTTGTTGTTGTTGTTTTCATTCAAGAAACTCACACAATTCCACAAACGATCTGTGATAGTTCCGGGGGACCTTTTCATAATGCTCCTCAGCAGCAGAAAACCCTCTGGGAAAAACTTTCACGCGTCCAGTTCTGCGGGACATTCCCATTCCCCCGCAGCAAGTCTGAAGAAGCCGGTTCCTTCCTCTCCTGCTCCCAGCCAGTGTTTCACCCAGGTTTTTCCAGCACTCGCAGCCCCTGACAAGCAGAGCACCCGCTGCTCTACCAGGGGCCCCACGAACCCTGTTTCAGTTTCGGTTCCKCTCTCCCAGTGGGGTTAATGTCACAGCAGCATTTGGCCCGGGGTTTCCTGCTCCCTCCAGCTCCTGCTCCAGCTCCTGCYCCTGGCCGAGCGCCTGAGGGGCTCCCTGCRCCCTTCCCTGCACCTGGGCTGGTGTCATGGAAGGGACTGGAGAAGCCTTGGAGAAGCTCAGGCCTGTTTTCCTTGGCTTCTTGGTGCAGAGAAGTGAACGCTGGCCCGTGGCTCCCTGCGCCAGAGCCGGGGACACTGCAGGCCGCAGATGCCGCTCGTGCCTCCCGTCTTGCTCGGGAAGCACTTCCCTGTGCAGATGTTTGGTTGCAGATTGCCAAGTCCTGCCTTATCACCATGCTCTGCTCGAGGACGTCGTCCTGCCCCCACCCCGGCTGCTTTAGTCTTTTAGGAAATMAAAAAAATATTTTTTAACTGCTGTGCTTAGTAGCAATTATTAGCGCTTAGCTGTTAGCTTTTTCCTGTAATTATGATGCACTGTTATTCCAGGAACCAAGACTGGGATCCAGTAGTTCAGGAGGTTGCTTTGATTCTGGAAGAGAAGGACAGGAAAGGGTTCAAATGCAGGTTGTTTCTCTGCATGTAGGTACAAATGCTGTTTCCTTTTCCTTCAGTCAGAAACATCTTTAAGTTTCAGAGGAGCAGGATTAATGCCGTGATTTGCATGACAAGTATTTTTAATTAAAAACAACAACAAACCCCAGCACGGCTGAATCAAGCTAACAAACTTCTTTCAAAACGAACAGACAAGAAAACCTTTGCTCCTTCAGTATCAGGTTTCATTAGAAACAAATGCTATAGTGGAGTTTAGTAACTCTTAGGCAGGAGGATGTTGACTCAACTCTAACTGTAACTCAGAGGAGAGGGAGATCCTCCAGTAAAGTCTTGGTTGTGTGACAATAACATCAGCTCCGCGGTGATTGTGACACTTTCTCTACCAAGAATTCTGTAAATCTAGAAACAAGATGTTCTCAGCTCTTCTAGCTCAGTTTCACAGCAGAATGCGATGCATTAAAAGCCTTTTTAATTGTTGACCTTCTAATGGGCTGCTTGTAGGTCCCACTTCCTGCAAATCTCATCTTTAAATTTGCAAATGTAATTAGTAAGGTAGGTTTCTTGGTATATTCTCAGAAACACTGTTTTCACGTAGTTAAGTGTGGTCAGACTTGTGCTTTCTCATTATATCTTTATCTTACTGCCTTTATCAGGTACTCATTAATGAGTGAAGGATCAAAAGGTGGAGCGGTGGCCAAGAAGCAATGGAGAATAAAAGTTTAGAAGGTTCCCCATCAGACCTAAAGTTAGTGGCCCATCCGAGAGCAAAGAGTAAAGTGTGGAAGTACTTTGGGTTTGACACCAATGCRGAAGGATGCATATTACAGTGGAAGAAAATCTACTGCCGCATTTGCATGGCCCAGATCGCCTATTCAGGAAACACGTCCAACCTTTCCTACCACCTGGAGAAGAATCACCCCGACGAATTCTGCGAGTTTGTGAAGAGTAACACGGAGCAGATGAGGGAAGCCTTTGCTACGGCCTTCTCAAAAATCAAGCCGGAGTCGTCGCAGCAGGTTGTTCAGGACAACCTAATTATGAAGACCTACCAGAATTACGAGAACAAAAAGCATCAGGAGCTGACGGCCGCRGTGATCAGCCTGATCTGCGAGGGCATGTACCCCGCCTCCATTGTYGACGAACCCACTTTCAAAGCCCTCCTGCGAACCGCCGATCCCAGGTATGAACTTCCCAGCCGCAAGTATTTCTGTACAAAAGCTATTCCCGAAAAATACAATGCCATCAGGGAGATTGTGCTSAAGGAGCTCACGGAGGTTCTGTGGTGCGGCATATCCACGGACATGTGGCGGAGCGAGAACCAGAACAGGTCGTATGTGACGGTGGCCGTTCATTTCCTCAACAGCAGCCCGTCCAACTGCTTGGCTGTCAACTCGCGGTGCCTAAAGACCTTCGAGGTGCCCGAGGATAACACGGCCGAGACTATTACGCGAGTCCTCTATGAAACCTTCATCGAGTGGGGGATCAATACAAAAGTCTTTGGTGCTACCACGGACTATGGCAAAGACATTGTGAAAGCTTGTTCTCTCCTGGATATTCCAGTGCAGATGCCCTGCTTGGGGCACACTTTCAATGCCGGAATACAACAGGCTTTTCAGCTCCCCAAGCTGTGCGGCCTTCTTGCCAGGTGCCGCAAGCTGGTGGAGTATTTCCAGCAGTCCACAGTGGCCATGTACATGCTGAGCGAGAAGCAGAAGCAGCAGAACAGCCTGCACTGCATGCTCGTGAGCGACCGTGTCTCGTGGTGGGGCAGCACGCTCGCCATGCTGCAGCGGCTGAAGGAGCAGCAGTTTGTGATCGCCGCCGTGCTCGTGGAAGACAGCAACAACCACCACCTCATGCTGGAGGCCAGCGAGTGGAATACCATCGAGGGCCTCGTGGAGCTCCTGCAGCCCTTCAAGCAGGTGGCGGAGATGATGTCTGCCTCCAAGTACCCGACGATAAGCATGGTGAAGCCGCTTCTCCACATGCTTCTCAACACCACCCTGAACATCAAGGAGAATGACCTGAAGGAGATCAGCATGGCCAAGGAGGTGATAGCG
The DNA here is from genome assembly GCF_003342845.1 of Nothoprocta perdicaria. Lineage (NCBI taxonomy): Eukaryota > Metazoa > Chordata > Aves > Tinamiformes > Tinamidae > Nothoprocta > Nothoprocta perdicaria. The sequence continues at coordinate 1,274,287 of NW_020454749.1, forward strand.
AAAGAGCTCTCCAGCACCTACCAGCACACCCCCGAGATCGACATGTTCCTCAACGTCGCCACTTTCCTGGACCCTCGGTACAAAAAGCTACCCTTTCTTTCGGCCTTTGAGCGCCAGCAGGTTGAGAACAGAGTGGTGGAAGAGGCAAAAAGCCTCTTGGAGAAAGTCAAGGAGAATACCTTTAGGACTGAGGAGAAGTTCTTCGCTGTTTCCGAAGAGCCCCCCGTGAAGAAAATAATCATCTCCTCCACGCCGCCCCCGACCAGCGTGATCAACAACATGCTCGCAGAGATCTTCTGCCAGACGGGAGGCGTGGAAGACCAGGAGGAATGGCACGCGCAGATCGTGGAGGAGCTGAGCAACTTCAAGTCCCAGAAGGTCCTTGGTTTGAATGAAGATCCCCTAAAGTGGTGGTCTGATCGATTAGCGCTCTTCCCGGTGCTACCAAAGGTTCTTCAGAAGTACTGGTGTATTCTGGCCACAAGGGTCTTTCCCGAGCGCCTCTTTGGTTCCTCGGCTAACGTTGTAAGCGCCAAGAGAAACCGGCTAGCGCCGGCGCACGTGGATGAGCAGATCTTTTTGTACGAAAACACTCGCAATGGGTCTGAGGCAGAGCCAGAAGATGAAGACGAAGGGGAGTGGGGCTTGGAACAGGAGCAGATTTTTAATTTGAATGACTCGGTAAATGTAAACAACAACTTCTTTAACATCCGTGACAGYGGGTTTGTTTAACAAGGCTGTCATGGTACATTCAATAACAGCAACAACAACAAAAAAAAAGGTATTTGTCTTAAGTTACCAAAAATAATTCTGTTTGATGCTACGGATGCTGTAAATATTGAACAGTTGTAACAAACTCAATTTAGCTTCCATTGTCTCTGTTTTTCCCACTGTCTTAAAACATGAATGACTTGTGATTAAACAGCACTGAAATGAATGAGGAAATAAATTCTATCAAGACCGTGATTTCTGCCTGTGGCCCAGATTTCAGAAAGCACTTATCCATGTGCTTCATTTCCGCTTCCTTCACTGGGACACAAACACGTGCTTATGTGCTTTCTACAACCAAAACATTTGTCCCAAGTAGGACCCTAAGTGAGGGAGCTCTTCATGTTCCTCCACATGTAAGCCCACTGTGGCTTAGGATGTCAGCTTTAYGTTTCAGACTTTATGACATTATTTTTAAAATCCATAGATCAGAGCAGCAAGGATTTTTAGACTGTATCAATTCTATAGAATAGATTAAAAAAAAAAAAATGAGCCTGATTTTCTTTTTCACTACCTCATATCTTTGGCCTGGTCTATGCTAGAAAAAATCAACTAATGCARCTGTGCCAATTAGGAGAGCGACGTGTTGTCATTTTAAGTGGCCCTGCCGTGCTGGCCTAGGCTGCAGCAGCGTGGCTGCGTTTGCACCGAGGTCATTTATTTTCTTTCCAGCCCAGGGTCGATGCTATAAATGCTTTCAAACTGGTCTTGTTGCCTCCGCCTCAGTCAGGTCGTGCCACGTAGCTCCAGCCGCTAAAGGGCAGTGCCCCTTTCGGGCTAGGCCAGGCCTGGTCGCAGCCTCCTGAGAGCAGCCTGGCAGGGCACAGGCTCCCGGCTGCGCTTTGCTGCCCTCACTGTGCAGGGGTCACAGGTAGCGCCGGGAGGCGCAGGACAGCCCAGAGCTTGGGCCCTGGGGAAGGGAAGAATGGAAAGAGGAGCTGGAAAGCCCCAAGGGCAATGGCTCTTTTAGCGTGTTTTATATTTACCTTTCAATTCAATGAGGACTTTGCCCAAGGTGGCTGGGGAATTTTGCTCACCAGAAAAGTAAAATAAGTAGCTTTAATATTATGTATATATGTTTAAATGAGGGGACCTCTCTATTTCCCCATCTATATTTAGTGACACTTTAAATTGTGTTTCTTTATTGTGTTAGCACTTAAACTTGTTTTCCTCYGGTCACTCTTTGGGTTCAATTTGTAGTTTGGACTTTGGTCTGGTCCAGTCAAACATTAGGGAACCGCTCCCGGTCAGTCAGCATGCGCTGGAACCGCTCCCCCTGTTTCTGGATTCCCACAGGAATTCCAACCCTTCCGAGGGCTCAGCGGAACCCCCCAACTCCTGCAAAGTGCCGCAGGTCGTGAGCGCCATGGTAGTTCATGCTGGGCACAGGGCAGGGCGGCAGCCAGCGTTTTCACAGGAGGCCTGGAAAGGGGTTTTGCTGTTATCCAGCTGTAATCAAGGTTTCCTTTTGGTTTTGTGTATATAATTTGTGTCTATCCTCTCTCAAAAATTTCCCAACTAGAGCTGGTTGGAATGGAATTAAATGACTTAAATGATGGTATTTCCTATTAGTTTTTAAAGGCTTAAAGATATTTTTAAATTAGAAGACTTGTGAAATTCGCTTCTTAGTTGCAAAGAACTGACTTAAATTTGCGTCGGTCTCAAGGGTTACACTGTTAAGCACAAACGTGTCTTAGGCGTCCTGGCAGTGCGACAGCCTAAGAGCAGGTTTGCCTGTTTGTGTTACGTGTCTACGGTTACGTTAAGCACAACGTTTGGGGAGAGACGGCTCTTGGAGACTGGTCATTACTCTTCTGTGGGAGAAGTTCTGTCGTCATCTGGTTTTCCCCAATGTTTGGTTATAGAAAGGGCCTAAGCAGAAGGAACGCAGAAAAATGAGAATTGCGGTGGAATCTGCTGTATTGCCGAACTGCTTGGTTGCATTTTACTTCACCTTCTTGTGCTGCACATGCGGGTAGGGAAGAATGAACTTTACGATAAAGGAGCAGTGAAGACAATAGCAGTGAACCGTCTGGCAAGTCCAAGCTCAGGAAAAGAAAACACGGGCTCCAGAGCTGATTTGGCCGCCGGAAAGCTTGGATTTTCTTGCCCGGCCTCGGAGGGTAGCGCACACGGGCGCGGGAGGGAGAGCGGCTCCCTGTTCCTGTTCTTAGAGTTCCCACTGGTGCTGGGGAAACTCTCTCCCTTGGGATGCCCCGGGAGCGGCAGTGGGGGCAGCTCTGCCCCTTCTGCCCCCTCCGGCCGCTGCTGCCGGCCCTGCGGAGCCGCCCGGCCACCGGGCCGGGACACACGGATCCCCCCTTGCAGAAACCCCACCCGAGCCGAAAACACCGGAGCGGATGGAGCAGATGGAGCACCCAGGGCTCCAGCTCTGCTCCCACCAGGAGCCACATCCCGGTTCCTCCCTCATGGCCCTAGGGCTGAATCCAGGTGGTTCCGCCCCTAATGCGGCTTTTCCGAGGCCAGGGCAGCGCGCTAGTCTCTTCCTTCGAGCTTCTTTTTTAATTTTTTTGGTATCCAAAATAAAGCGATAGTTGGCTCAATGGATATGTCTCAGCATTCTTAAAATAAAAAAAAAAAAAAAAGAAATAGGAAAAAAAAGGAAAATAACAAAAAGAACGAAGCCATTGTTAGTCCTACCCATTGTCTGTGAGATTTTTATTTAATGTCTTAAGCTTGGAATATTGTTGAATAAACTAGAACAATAAGTTAGTTACTAGATGATTTGTCCGATGTGTGTTCCTATCTACAGCACTTTATGACTTTGAACTCTTCCGCAACAAGGGGAGGTTGTATTCTAAGGTATCGACGCTATGCATTTATTTTCCTTCTGATGCTGTAAGTTATTAAAAAAAATGCTGTACAAATCTTTTGGATTAAAAATATGAAGATGAAAAATGTCAGTAGTTTAGACAGTTTCTCTTGTTTAAAAACGTGTTGAGTTTTTCATTTAACCTTGTTTTCTGTTGTCCTCTGGGTAAAGAAACAAAGTTGCAGAGCTATTTTAAATATTGTTACAACACGGGTAAAACTGTTGCTATTGCCGAGAGGGGGCCGAGAATTCATTTCAGATTGTGCTGTTAATTCAGATTGATGCTGGTGTTTCTTGACAGCTAATTTGAATCCCTGGTCTAATGTTTCCTGTTCTGTTTGGCACAGTTAAGGCATCACTTTGAGAGGCAATAGAGAGACTTCAGCTATTGCATACTGTCATAGTGGGAAAAAAAAAGAGTTTTTGAGTCCTCTTTCTCTCTCTCTMTMTATATACATATATATGTATATTTTWAAAAAAGGAAGAATAATAATTGCCTTTTGCTAATCAAGCAAAGTGTTTACAATTCAGGACTGAAAGCTTGTGGTAAGATTAAGAATGCAACTAAAAGGACTTGTCTCTGAAGCACCAGCCTTTAAACATGTTGCACCTTTCCTCTCACCATCGGAGGGCATTCCGAAGATAGAAGGAATCCCCCAAACTGAGATGAAGTTGAAGAGGTGATTTGTTCTCAACAAACTGTATATGAGATTCCTCGGTTTAATTTAAGGGCGGAGATATACATCCCAATGGAGTTCTGATTGGCAGCTGTGGGTTATTTGGGGAAAGGGCACCGGATTTACGTTTTTATTGTAACTTGTATCAGAGGTCTTACTGAGATAACAGCCAGGTCTTCTTAACAAAAAACTGGGTGCCTTGACTAACAGCAGAAGCCGTTGGGATGTTCACAGTATTTCTCTCTTTGGCCGTGTGTTAATTCAGTCGCGGTGGAGAGGAGCTCGGGTCGCTTTGCGCCTGTCGGGAGGCTGGAGCGGGTGACGTGTGGGGCAGGGAGCGGGTCTGCGGGCCGGCTTTCCCGTTTGCCGCAGCCTCCTGGGTGCTCTGCGGGTTCCTTTGGAGCCCCGTGAAAGGCCAGCGACGAACGTGCCCAGTGGGGACGCGTCCCAGGGGAAATGTCCCTGTRTGGGCCCGGAGCCTGGCGTGGCGCCCGGTCCGTGGAGAGGGGCACAGCCCGGCCGAGCGCCCGGAGCTGCCTCTCCCCACAGCGCCCAAGTCAGCCCTGAACCGGCCTCCCGGTGCGGGTGCTCCTTCCGTGACCGTGATCCAGCCACCTTCCTGGGAACGTCAGTATGCAGCCGGGAACACGAAAGGCAGAAGAACCTGGATAGCTGTGGTGGCCYGTAGCACTGCTGAGAACTGGAGTGTTCGGGGTCGCTGGTTACAACCTTGTCCTTTCCACACGGTAGCGCAAAGGGAAGGGGCTGCCGAGGCCGTGGTTTCTAAGGGAGGAAAAGCGTGTGAATTGGAGTGTCCCGAGCTGGCTGCTTGGGAAGCTTTAGCCTCTGCTTTAACCTCAGTGCCGGTTTTTGTCTGTTCTTCTTGAACAGACACGAGGGATCGTGTCCCTCTGCGGGACCGTGCGCCTGGGCCTGTTGGAGCGGTGCTCTGTGCACAGGCCAGATCTTCGTGTCGCACCGAGAGGGCTCTTGCTTGGCTCCCTGTTCGCCGCGTTTCTATTCAAATGCAAAATCTGTTTTGCTGTCTGCCCATATTTCCCCTGAATTGCTAGTTTTCTGCTAAGTTCAAGACGTGTTTTGCTTTCAGGAGATGTAGGGAAAGCACAGAATTGAAAGAAAATGATATTATTATTTGTGCTGGTGAATCGAATTTAAAAATGCAGCACCGTGTTTTGGCTGCCTTAAAGCACATCCCTAAAGCATCACTAGTGGCCTCCTACTATTTGAACTGGAATTTCAAAGCGTCTCTGCATTTTCTGTACATTGCTATGTACAGAATAATACAATAACAATCAGTTAAATAGGTTTTCACTGTTTGTCTTAGCTAYAGTTGTTCTCATCATTCCTGTGGCTCGGTTAAAATGACACAAAAGTACTGAGGTTCACTATAAAAAAAGACACAACACAGGCAGTTAGTCCTGTATTTTTTTTTTCTAATTATCAAATTTGATTTATCTTTCATTAAAAAGATGATCATTTTAAATGCGATCCTTTCAGACTCCAAAATGTTACTATTGCAGTTTTCAAGCAATATTATAGATGTTTCCATGCACAGCAACTTTGATTTACCTTTCTGCCGAAGCAAAGGCTGCGGGAAAGGAAGGGAACGGAAAGGAAGGCGCTGCCGCTGCCGCCTGCCAGGCTCCCGGCRTGGGGGCCCTGGGGGTGCCCTCCTCTCAGAGAAGCTGCGGAGACTTCTACCCGGCGCCAGCGTGTGCTGCTCTCCGTGCTTTACAAGTAGCACCTCTTCCCAATGTCTTCCGTGTGCAAAATCCCACATTATCTTCCCTGTCCTTCTCTGTGTTGATTGGAGCCGTGCCGAGTCGTGTGGCCAGCGGGGAAGCGGCTTCGTTCCCGCTCCACGTGCAGCAAACGCCGCTCCTTGGGTGCAGGAGCAGCTCCGCTCAGCGCAGAGGTGCTGGGTGCTCCTGGGGACAGCGACGGAGCTAGAGATTCCTCCCGTGAAACGGGGTGTCCCTGAACCCGGGGCTGCACCCCGGCTTATCCCATGCAGTCRAAGCGAGGGGGCCATGGCCAGCCGGGCACGCCCCGGGAAGGACGCTCGGAGCTGGAAGCACTGTGAGCAGCAGGAATTCTCGTTGTCCGTGGGGATGGAAACGAGGCCTGGAGCTGCCGCTCTTTGGGCTTTTAAGGTAACGGTTCTGGAGYGAAAGGGTAGTCATCTGGCTGGGAAGCCGTGTCTGGGAACCTGCAGTGCTTCGATTCCACACGTGTTTAATGCCGACGTGTAAGAGAGTGTTTTGTGGCTTTCCAATAAAGATGTTATATCGAACTGTTAGGCTACAGTTTCTATTTGGTAGCTAAATAACAGGGGATAGCATTTACATTGGTATTACTTATATAAATATCATGCCAGAACTATATAAATCCAGTAGTCAGAAACAGGCCTGGATAGCCTTGTTTTTTTTTTTTTTTTTTTTTTTTTTTAAAAAAAAAAAAAAAAAAAAAACCCCAAGGTCTGGTATTTTTTAAGTACACCAGAGTCAGGGTGGATGTATTTTAAATTGAAATTAAAATGAAGAACAAATAAACAAACAATCAAAAAGGCCCCAACAGCTGTTCTCTTTATTAGCACTGATAGGTGCTACAAATCAGATTAAAATGCAGCCATAAATGATCATGACAGTAAAATAATTTATCTAGCTAGATGAAGAGAATAGCTTTGTTTTATTAAGCACACTGAAAATCCATGTGTRTGATCTCATATTTAACAGCAATTCCCAAGGCAATGCAGGATTAGATGTGTTTTTTAAATGTGGTATCTTTGACCACACATTGATTTTCTGAATGTTATTTTCCCCAAAAACCTGTACTCACAAATGAAGAGAGTGCTGCTTTGCCTTTCAGTTTTAGCCATTTTGTGTCGCAGAATTTCTCCATTTCTAGACACCAGGTTTCATTCTTTTCTATTGTATGCTTTTTTAAATCCCGAGTCAGCAAAGAAGTTTTTAGTGACCATTTTTAGAGTCATACCAAGTAAGCTGTCAAGTCAGCATCAGAAAATCTCATGCTAGAAACATCCTGTTTCACGCCATAAACATCGTGCTTGAGAGGAAATCTTTGTTCTCATAAACATGCATTTCTTGTGAGTGTGAATGTGTGTAAAATAAAGCACTTTTGCAAACAAGGTACAGTTCTGTTTTGTRGAGACCAGTCTAATTTTATGTAAGTTTTTGTAATGGGGCACAGTCAGTCCTTGGGCTCCAGTTCTAAATTCATTGATCACACAGCAGAACTTACTTAAATGAGCAAAGGTTACTAACATTTACAATCTATAAAACCTTCAGTGCTTAATTAAGGAGAACAGATAGAAAGTGCCGTCCCTTGGTTTCTATATCCAGGTGGGAGAAAGAGGAGAGTAGGAAAGTACTAAAGATGTGAAGGCAGCCCACATTTCCATCACCTACAGTGGCGTATGTGAAGTCTTTAAAGTAAAATTTGCATTTTGGGAAAGGAAGGCAATTCTCTTTCATTGACCTACCCGTCAGACTTGTAGTGTAATTCCGTGTAAAACAGTAGTTTTTTTTTTTCACTTTTACTTTTTACTCCATTTTCTTACATAGGCTATTTAAGAAAACTGTCTTTATTTAGGCTCTTGCTGCCTATGTGCATAGGTGCTCTGCAATCAGTTAAACCTGCGGGGCTGCTCCTCCTTCTCTGACATGGCAGGGAAGGGTGTAAAACCCTCCGTGCTCTGCACATTCCCCAGGGTCTTCGTGCAGAGCTGAGGCAGCCTCAAAACACCCCTGCGCCCTCCGCAACGGCCCATAGAGCTGCTTTTAAGTAATAAGATGACGGAGACCAGGGGCAGGGCAATTTCTCCTTGTGGTCCGGCCTCCACACGTGGATGCCCAGGCCGCCGTGGCAGAGCCGTGGCTTTGCTCGCGCGCTCCGCCCTGCGGACGATGCACGTTCACGTGGGGAGCTCAGGCCTGGGAAGGCGCAAGGGGGCCCCTGCCGCAGCAACGGAGACTTAATCTAGCGCCTAAGCAGGTCACTGGTGTGGAGCGGGTRGGGACGCATGTCTGCCCCATTGACACTGCTTTTAAATCCTGCTTTGCCTCCTATTCGGGCAACCTGTGCCATAGTGCTGGCGTTTGCTTCGGTATCTGCTGCTTGGCTTCCATAAATCAGAGCGTGAGATCAGAAATAAACCAGAYGTGCTTTTAGGACGTGGTAAAGCTGGGCAGATGTTCACCCACATTGCAGGTGGCTTTCTCACTGATTTTGCCTGGCTTGGTGAATAGGAGGTGGAGGATGATATTTAATTTGCTTGGTAGTGCCAGGAATGCAAGAGGGGCATCGGTGCTAGGGGATTTCTGCAGTTTGGACAGATAAAAAGCAACTGTGTGCATGTTGTATCTGAAAATATGAGGCAGTCTCAAAGCAGAGATATTAACTGGTTCTTGTGAGCTCCTGCAAACAAAACAACCACCATTTGTGTCCTCCTTTCTTCCCCCTTTGCCCTGCCATCCCTTTGGCTGATCCTAACAAAGATTTTTAGAGATCTTTCTGGATAGAAAAAAGTCCTAAAAATGTTAAAAGCTATTTACCGATTACTAAGACTGTTACATATCGATTTTGTGCCTCTTTTTTCGGTTGTGTACTGATGGAAGATATAGTCTTTCTTTCGGCCAGGCGCAAGACCCTAAATAGGTTCGAGCGAGCGGAGGTTGGCAAAGCCTTCCCTTCTTGAGGCAGCAATCACTGCAGCTTTGCAGCTTTGCTCCGTCGGCTCTGCTGCGGCCCCTCTTTACCCGTCTGGGAAAGTCGCTGTGAGCTATGGGGAGGCTCTGACCCCTCTCTAGTGTGTTGGTCTGCTGCTCGAGCCACTTTYGGGTCTGTACGTGCTTAAAGGAAGATGAGGTCTGTGGGTTTTCCAGTGATTCTCTTCCTTTCTTCGGTCGGTCGGTGGCTGTGGGAAGGGCAGGGTGCAGATGGCAGCACTGCAGGCTGGCAAAGGCTGGGGCTGCAAAGTGATTCTGTCTTTCTTGGACCAAGATTAAGGCAACACAAGTTCGGCCTATGAAAGGAATCAGTGAGAGTCTTCATTCATTCTGCATTTTGGGAGAAACAGCTCCTTGATTTAGGTGTCCACACATAGATTTAAGTGGTTAATACTAGCAATACGTTTTGAAAGCCCCACCTTAGGAAATGGGAGGTTTTGAAATGCAAGTAGTTACATTATTTTTTTGTTAAATTCTGAGAGTAAAAGACTTAAAATAAAGCAGCTCCTCCGCTGCCCTATTTACATCTCGGTGATGTGGGGATGGCTCCGTGGTGCTTCGGCAAATGTACGGGAAGGAGCACCCTCTTTTATCTAGTCATTATTTTGCCTCTTGGTGTTTCAGGTTAGGTGATTTAGCCTTAACAAGCATAATCAACAGTTTCAGAAGATGTGAATGAGCATTTCCATTCCTTGGTCCTTTGTTCCTGGATAAAACACTAACTTGTTCTGTGTTAATGCACCACAGAATAAAAAAAGGCAAATAGGAATCTAATTTTATAGATGGGAGCTTGGCTGTTGCCTTAATGTGTGTGCAGCAGAAGCACGGACTGAGTGCAGAGCTGAGCAGCACCTCATGTKTGCAATGCCACAGCATCTTGGCACAGTGATGGCTAGATATTATCTGACAGAAAGCAGGAAAATATTATGTTGCTCTTTTCTCCTGGCTGCTAAATTCCTTGTTGCAGTTTCCTTTCCCTTCCAATTGTACATTTCCTTTTCCCCTCATGGTGTGATTTAATTTTTCAAACCTTGTACTGATTGATTCTTGTTCCCTGAGATTCACTCAAAACTTGCTAGATTTCCTCCATCTCCTTGTTTCTAGTTTAAGTCTTATGTGGCCTTTACTCTCAGGTCAGCGCTGCCCTCATCAATGTGATTCTTCACTCCGATCACCAGCCAGCTGTGCAGCGTGGGACTTCTCCAGCAACTCAGCATTTCTGCTTTCTGACATCTCTTTGGGGTTGCATCTGCTCACTTAGGTGACAGAGCACGTTTGACTGCTCTTAGTGTTAAAGATGAGGCAGGGAGAGTGTGAGCTATGAAACATGTTTGTTCCATAGTGTCACAGGCAAGGCCACTTCCCCAAATTCCACGACATCATCCTTGAGCAGAAGGTGCTGGAGCTTGCAGACGTGAGGCTGGAGGACATGAGGACACGGTGCTAGGGTGGAGATCCTCAKCACGGAGAACCTGCTGCCATTCCAGCGTGAGCCCAGTTCCCTTGGAACTCGAGGGCTGCTCAATGCGACATCTTGCTTGGCGTAGCTGTGAGTATGGAAGCAGCCCCGCAGGGTTTAGCAAGGCCGGAAGGCAGAGGAAGCAGCCGCAAACGCCAGGGCGCTGCTCTGAGAGGCCCTTCTGTGGGGGGACGGCAATAGGCCCTGGATTTGCCCCGCTCCGAGACCGTCCCCTCGCTTCGAAAGGAGCRTTTTAACCCAGAGCTCTGTCACACAAAGCTAGGGTAGTACTGAAGCCGTGTGGGCACTGACATGTTCCTGATTCGTATAGTTTATGATGCAGTTTTGAATTAATTGAATAAATAGAATCTTGTGAAATATTCTGAGATCTTTCCATTAAGTTTATGCAATTTTGACTTACCCTGCAGACAGGTCAAGATTTGGGCAGTTATTCAGTAGAAACGTGATAGTTATAAATGTGTGTATATCTCTGTGTGTGTGCACATATATATGTACATACGTATGTATATACTCCTCTTTTTCTATTTCCAAATATTGTACTCTGTCAGTTCCAAGCATGCCACCCTTGCAGTTTCTAAATTACAGATGTAATTACAGGCACTGTGATTTGTCCTACCATATAAATTATTGAATTAAAGCTGCAGATCTGGTGGAGCATAGAAAGTTTAAATGGAGATATCACCAACACAAAAAAAAAAAAAAAAAAAAAAAAAAAATTAACAGTTGTAAAAAAAAAAAAAAAAAAAAAAAAAAAAAAAAAAAAAAAAAAAATTTTAAAAAAAAAAAAAAAAAAAAAAAAGCCCAGCAATATTATTTTGTATGACTAACACTTGTTTCAAGTCAAATTTGTCTATTTATGGTTTAATTGACTCCATTAGGAGTGGTTTGACGCTTCTCAGGAAATGCATTGGGTAAGAGAACACATCTCCTGTCCTACCTACCACGTGCTCGGGGTTGTGCAATGCCAAGGGCAGAACTTGGAGCTGCCTCTGTGTGTTGYCCTGTTGCTCTTTTCCGAGTGTCCTTCCCCAGCCAGAGCTGCCGCCCTCCGAGGGAAGGTCCCTGCTCAGGGCTGCAGAGGAGTCTGAAGCAGAAAAGAAACACAGTCCATAAACATGCACCACGATGCCTCYGTAGGAGGCCCCTGAGGGCCTCTGCAAGGTTGGAAATTCACTTTTTTTCTTTGTGACACGTTGTTAATGTGGTGATAGAACTAAACGCTCTCGAGCTATATGAAGAAATAATGATCTGCTATAAATYCTGCGCTGAATCCTGCTTTGTGACAGGGTTAGCTTCACTGATGCTGGAAAATGGTCACAGCATATTGAAAACAAGCAGCTGAGTGAGCTTCTGACCTGGGATCTGGGGCCTCTGCTTCCTATGTGCACAAGTCACAGATGGAAGTTAATGAGAATTTTGAGTGTTCAAAGAATTTGGGATTAAGGTTTTAATCCACTGTGAAGTTTCTAAAAGTAGGGTGTCTTAGAAACAGTGCTTCTTGGCTGGCACCTATAGCGGCCCAGGCCTGATGTGTGCACGACAAGTGATGCTTCGTGGTAGAGGTTTGTGCTGAAATGACTGGTTTGAGGGCCTGTGTATCAAGCACTCTACAAATCCCACACAGAGGAGGTTATTTTTTAAGCAAAACTAGGCAGTTGTAGATAGCGACTGTCAACCTGTCCCGGCTAAGGGAGTTATTAATGGCTTAGGGTCAGGCGATGCTCCTTGGGAGAGCACAGAGGTACCATCGCAAGTGGCTGAGAGASGATGTGATGCTCAGGCAACATATTGCACAGCAGGAAAGCAGCTTCCCAAATAAAACCTTGCTGGCACTGCTGTTTTACCAAGCCAGGACCGATTTGGTGAAGAGATGAGTTTGTCTGTAACTCCTTTACTGAATATATCACAGCAAACTACATGCCTTCCGAGCAGTAACTGCCAGCTTTTTGGCAATTGCATGTAACATGGGTAACTAAAAATGAGAGACTTGCACAGTCAAATGCTTCTTACAGCAGATATGCAAGTACTTCTTGAACATATTCTTCCAAAATTGCATATTGTTAATGAATAAAGTCATCAAGTGTGAATATAGATATCATCTAATCTTCTGCCGTTAGAGAGCTCTCCTGCTTATTAATGTCTCCACCTATATGGCAATCTTACTTGCGCAGGCATAACAGGATTTATTCCATTACATGGTGTGTSATTTTAACATTATCTGCCTAAACTTAGTAGGAAAAAAGTCAAGAAATGCAAATTCCTTCTTATCTTGATGAGGCTGTACTTCCTAATCGTGATACAGATATTTAAAGAGCAACTGACTGAGTTCTGAAGAACATCTCGTGTTGGTAGAATGTGCGGTAAGATGAGGACCTTGTAGCAGAGAAATGCTTTGAACTTGATTTTACATGCTTGACTATATTGTTTCTATAGTTTCTCTTGGGTTCACTTCTTGCAGTTTTCCTTTTATTGTAGCTATGTGTAAGCACCCAACACTTCAGAGATGAAAAAAAAATATTTTAAGATACAGGAAAAAGTGGCTGGAAAGCAACAAACTGTGTGGGGAGCTTTAGTACCGATTTTAGCTTAACTGTGGCCACTAGAGTACAGTGCCAAACGTTCTCATTTATGTACTTATTCAGTGACTATTATTGGGATTTCTGCTATTATATATAACTTATCTTCTATCTGTCTCTTTCATCCCCATTTTTAAAGCTTTTTTTTTGTTTTCACCAAATCTTTACTTGTTGAAACAAAGTATATGATATTCTAGCAAGATACAAGTGGAAACCATGTTTTTTTCCAATAGGAATCATTTTTCTTCCTCCAAAATACTGGGTATGTCTATGTGTGCACACACAYATGCATGTGTGGGTGCACACACGCAGGTAATTTCAGTGAGGCCCCGTTTATGAAGTTCCAATTCTTTCAGCCCACTACCCTCTGCTCTGCAAGGCTGCCTTAACTCTGTAAGGTCTGTCCTGTACTTGGTCTGGAGGTAGCAAATGARTAAGGGTCAAAACCAGGTTGAGATGTGGTTCTACAGCTTGTGCTGTCGTGCTTCAGAAGAAAAGATGCTAAAAGCTCTTCCTGTTTATTCTTGGCATATACGGCAGCAAAAGATCCAGGGAAATTTGGGGCTGGTAAAATGCCCTCACACTTTGGAAGAAACACAGTGGCCCCCAGAGCAGTGCAGATGGTCYGAGGCTGGTGAGCTCTTCAGGGCATCCCTCTAGTGTGCACCTCGTTACCGTCTGCCTCTGAATTGACTAAAATTACCTCTTTTTTTTTTTTATCTCAGCATCAAATTTCCAGAGGTTGAACTTGCACACGGCTTGTTTTGCTGGCACTGGATGGACACCTGGGTACTCTGCTACACGGAGCCCCCTTCTGCAAACGTGCCACGTGTATCAGCCAGCAGGAACACACTTGTCAAAGATCAGCTTATTCAGTAGAACAGTGTCCTTCAGTGTCCCCAGGCAAGATGGATAATAAAAATAGAGGCAGTATGGGCTTTTGGTGGTACAAGKGCTGATCACAAACCACACCACGCTGAGGCCTGCCAGCCAGGTAGTGTGGTGTGCCTTTGCAGGGAGGTGGTGTTGGCAGAAAGGTGAAGGTGATTTAACCCTAAAAGCTGCCGTAGTTTCTGTATGGAAGTTGTTGAGGCTCAAACGCGATGAAGTGCCGTGTTTCTAGGCGGGCTCTAGCAGCTGCTGGTGCCGCTTGCGGACGGGAGCRCCCGCCCCGCCGCGAGGCCCCGCGTCTCCGGCGCGCTCCCCGCGTTACTGCGGAGCGAGCGCAGCCCGGCCGGCYGAGAGGCCCCTCCACGTGTGGGGTGCGAGGGGCTGAGCGTGGGTGTTACCTGGCCCTGATTCAYGTGGAGGCTGCGTGGAGCCTTGGAAGCGCCTTCCACACAACCAGGGAGAGCTCGGGCACAGCGCAAGGCAGGTGCTGGAGCGGCGGCATTCTGCCTTCATGGAAAAAGCCCCAGCGAGAGAAGTGTTGGAAAGAGCAGAGAGCTCCTGAACAAGCCCCTGCAAGCTTAGTCTTTTATTCCTCAAGCTGTCTTCCCCCACCCACCCCCGATATGTTTAAATTAGTAATTTGCTTTATGTTTCTTAAAAAAAAAACTTCTTTCAAATAATTTTAATTATTTAACATCAAACAGAAGTTAAAGGTAGGTGCAACTTTCTGATGTTTAATATGAGGTTTCATGTGAATGCTGTCTGTAGGTAACTGCAGTCCATCAGCAGCCCATGTCTCCCCTGAGAGAAGTCTGCAGATCTACCAGCTGCACAGGAACTTGGTTATCAACCTTCTTGTGATGAAAATTGGGCTGTAAGTTCTGTAGTATAATAGTAATGATAAATAGTGTATCTTCCAAGAAGCAAGTAAAAAACCCCAACACAATCATTCCTTGCAAGGCTGCTGCCCTAATACWGTTTCACGCTAACTGACCTGTTGCAAGGGCGTTTGAGCCGAGCTTGATCGAGTGGCCTATTGAAACGGAAAAGCAGAATGCAGGTGTGAAACCCGTCGGTGCTAGAGACGAAGAGACGACGTCTGAAAGTGCTCGTGTTTGTGTTTGATGGTGTGGAGAGGGCTGGCCGTGTGTGCTGCTGCCTATCAACCCCTTTGAGCTACTGGTTAGATGAAATGCGTGAGTGAGATCAGAGCCTGGCTGCACAACGTGTCTGCGAAGTCGTAGCATTCCTTCCCAGGCAATAACAGGGGTTAGGAGAATTCACTTTCTGAAATCGTGTGTTTTCTACATCAAATGAACTTTTCCCTTTAAAATTTTGGAAAACTTTGTGGGACGTCAGTRGATGTAGGAATAAAATTAGGACATCGTGTCATGGTAGTGGAACAATATCAATAATGGAATTCATTTTGTGAACACTTCTGTCTCTTCCTAGGACTCAGTGGTGCTCTGTAATTGAAATATTAATAGCAGATAATGATAGAATAGGATGATAGTCTCTTCTATTGAGACATACTTCAAGAGCTTTTAATCTGTGTAGTAATTCCATATATTAAACATCTTCGACAATTTGATGAGTAGCAATTACAGGACAGGCACAATGGCTGCTTTTTAAAGTTAACTAATTCCCTGAGCCCTTTGAATCTGCTTTAGATTAATAGCCTAAAAATTTCATTTGAAAGAAGTTTTTCACCAAGGAATAAAAATACCTGTTTTTTTAAATCTTTCAAAACAACCATCTGTCTCTGCTGAAAGGGATGAGCACCTTCTTCGTGAAAATTTTGGTGCATATCTTACAAGGAACAAGAAACCTGAACAGAAATGGTAAATAATGCCTGAATATGGGATAACTTCAGCATCTGCTAAGGGAGGACAGGAGTCTGAGGGCTGCTGTAAAAGAAAAGGGAGAGAATTAGGAGACTGTGGGTAGCAGAGAGGCGGGTTCTACCTTTAGGCTCTAAAGTYTATATTACATTTGAGACCTCAGTCCTGATCATGCCACCAAAGAACAGAACAATGCATAAAATTYCATCTTTGGAAAACAAATATTTTACATGATTTGTAGACAAATGCATATATATAAATATGTATATATATACGTATATATATGTCTATGATATACTGAGTGATACACTGAGTACATCCTTTATTGCTGTTTGGACACTTTACCAGGTATTTACTAGCCAAATAAATTAAAATATTAACCACATGYTAATTTGAAGAGTGTGAAAACAATGTTCAGGAAATTACTGCTGCGAGGAAGGAGAGCAGAGGCTTTAATTCCGTCTTTTTTCCCTTGACGCTGACACCCAAGAGTTATCTTGTGTTAGCATTGATCCTGGAGTGGTTTCTGATCATTAGTCATTTTTGAAGTTTTTAATAATATGGAAATGTGCTTTTTAACACGATAGATTTTAATTAATTGAGGATATCTTGGGGTAGCTTTGAATACTGATTGGTTGATGTGCTGTACTTCCTATTAATTAGATTTTCCCCTSAAATCACTGATCATCTTGCACCTCTCTTCCTGATTCTAATTGCTAGAGCTTTGTGTATTATTACAAGCACTTCAATTCAGAAGTGATTGCACAATTTTCTAAAGTGAAGTACTCCAGAAACTTTCAATTACCTTTTAAGTTCTTCGTAGTAATATATAACTTCTGCTTGATATTTATAACTTCTGCTAGTTATTYATGTTTTATGGAAATACTGTCACTCCAAAACCATGGGAAGTAAAGAGGACTGTTCAAATGGTAGCAAAGCATTTGGTTTTTGGAAGAGGCAGATCTCAATGTGACCTTCAGCTGTATGCTCTTAAGCTTGATTAGAATATCATTGCAAGTGATATTCTCTGTCTCTGGAAAGAAAGAAGAAGCAGTTTTAAATAATTTTCATGATCTCACCAAAGTTGTTTTTTTTTTTTTTTTCCTTTTTCCAAAATATTTTATCTACTGTAGTATCTAAAGAAACTGTTTTCCTTTGTATTGGTTGCCCAGCTGTATTTCTCCATCTGTACTCTCAGTGTAAAGCGATGAAATGATCAATTCAATCTTTTAATAGCATGTGACCAAAATGAGAAATGTCAGAACTTACAAGTAAAACTAGGAGCTAGAAAGAGCATATTAGTGTTYGTAATAAAATGTACTATACTGTCTAGAAATATGGTAGTTGTGTCAATRCTCTCCTGAAAATTAAAATGAAAACATTTGGAGCATAGTACAAAATATAATGTATGTTTTCTGGTGTTTCCTAATTCCTGTGATGAGATGCTAAAAAGCAGATAGCTCTGTTTCACTTACGGTTTGATTTCTGATTTACCAAAGATAAGTGATTCCATTTCTTCATACAAGAGTGCTCATGGGTATTTGAGCCTCAGCATTTTCTGAGCTTTGGGTAGTGTAACTATTCTGCAAAAATAAATGTTCCTGATGAAATCTTTCTTCCATGAAGGGTATGAGTGAGGGCCTGGATGCCCAGGTTGATTTCCCTATTATTTGGGACTAAACCAAAATTACCTGTTTTTTTTTCCCCTGAGGTCACTTCCTCTTGAATAAACCCATTCATCACTTAAAATGTTCTGAAATGTGGYTTCTGTATTGTGCCAAGTTGTGACATTTACTTACTTTATAATGGAGTAATAGACACTTCAGTCTGCAGATTCAATTTTTGTCTTTATCATTTCAAAGTCACTGTCATCCTGGTTGCTAGCTCAAAATTATGACCTAAATGGTAATTTTTCACAGTCAGATACTAATTTTTAAAACATTAGAACTCATATTGTGCATTTCCTGCAGATAACAACAGCATTTATCAAATTTTAGGAGCTTGCTGAAATGTAGTATTTCTGAATAAAGCTTTCTACTATTTTATATATATATATATATATATAATATGTATATATATGTATATATATATTATATTATATGTAATTTATTGCTTCTCACAAATTGATGACTGGATTTCTGAGCGTGATAAGGAGAGGTATTACAGCCACTGGGGATGTTTTTGAGGGGGAAGAAACCTGCCTTTGACTGGCAAATGTGTAGTGAAACTGGAACTTTCTACTGATTGGAATGGGAATTGCACTGAGGAGGATTTTTTTTTTTTTTATACCCAGGCTATAACTGATGACACAGACAGGCCTGACTCAGAGCAGGACTTAAAACTATTTCTTACATCCTAAGAGATTTAAACTGTCAGACTCTTCATCATGTGGGTTCTGAGACAGAGCTGCATCCATCTGCGAGGTGTTTGTACAACCTTGAAGACCAGAGAGTCCCTCAGAGCCCGGTGCTCCCTGGCCAGGGAGGAATGCGACATACTGCACACGTGCAGAGGGCAATGTTTAGTATCAACATTTACTCATTTGAGGATGTTTGACGTTATTGTGGATTTTTGATTTAGCAGCCTGCTACAGCACTATCCTGAAATCACAGCACAAGTGTGYGTTACACTTAGCAAGCTATCGCAACTGAGATACCCGTGATCCCCATTACCGGTCTCTATAATAGACTCCCCATCAGGACACTGGTTGTACCAGTTCCCAGGAAGGGATATGTGGGTTGAGACCAACTCAAGCCCATTACTCTCTTGGCGAATCTTCCCTTAGTTGCTCAGTTTTTATGCTCTTGTTGGGCTGAGCCCCTTTCCCCGTGCTATCTCAAGGAGAGTCACGCTCTTTGGACGAGCTCAGGGAGAAACATTTACACCAGTTGATCCACTCAGCTGAGTGAAGTCTGTAGATCCTCTCCCCTGGCACGGCTCTTTGCCTACAACAAGGTCGCGCGTTGCAGCTTTCATGCAGTGTCTGTGGTTGGTCACACCCTGGGTTATTCCCGAATTTCTCGGGCACCTCAGCCTTGCCCACCTCCCCTGGGCCTTCTTCCACTGTAGGGGTTCATTGGTCACAGACTCTTCGGTTCCTGATGCAGAAAGAAGAACTCTTGTGTTGTCTGTGGCTTTTGCAGGATGGGAAAATTCGTTCTACAGATACTAGACTATGCAGAGTTATTTCCATTACCTCTATTTAAATCTTCTGGGATGAGTGCCTCTTTTTCATCTGTTATTTCACAACAGGGAAAAACATAATTACAAGATGACATGACTTAAAGAGCATGGTGAAGTTTTGCATAAAGTGACATTGCCTAAGGTATTGCACGGTTACTTTCGCCCAGAGGGGTGGAGTATGGGAGTGAGTATCAGTAAATCTGTTCCAAAGATAACCAGATGCTTTTTCTTAAAGATAAACCTGTATTTAACTTCCCTATCTTTAGTGTGATTGGAGTGAAAGAGAAGAAAGCCAAAGACTAAGATTTAAGAGGTAGATATATAAAAGGAATGAAAGATAAGCAGGGGAGAGAATAAGTGGCAGATGGAAATATGTCTTTTTTCTATTCTTCTGATAGTATTTTCCCAGGTAAGAAATGATATGGGTAAATGGATCTTTTAAATATATGTATATGTAGGGAACGGTTACTTTCTTCTTGGAGTTAGGATCAAGTTTCTTCTCTTGGCCCTTTTAACAAATCCACTAATTTAATGTTCAGGGTGCGGCTAGCCTGTACACAGTAATAATTATCAGAATTTCTTCATACTATTGCAATGACCCTCTTCTCCTTATTTCACAAAACATTGTGTTACATTTTTTGTGAAATATATATATATATATATATATTTTATGAGAGAAGCCAGGACTTTTCCAATGTAGACCATTTTGGTTGAAGTGATTTAGCACCCTGCCCTTCAGTAAGTCCTCATGTTACACGGGAGTGCAGCGGCACGGAGGCGTTCATGCCCCGCGAGCCGTTCACGCTTGGCCATATGGCAACAAAACCCTCCATTCTCTTCCAAAGTGGCAAGGGAGTTTCGTGGTCTTGTCCTAGTCCCTACTTGGCATCTGTCTCCAAGAAAAAATGATTGCAGGGTTTAGCAAGATAGGCCCTGTGTGGTGTAACATAAGCGGGCCGTGCTGTGCCAAATACGGAGTGCAGGAGTGTGTCAGCACATTATCAGACCGTGTCTGAAATGTCCTTGTTACTGGAGACGAGTGTTTCTCCAGAAAAAAAAAAGAAAAAAAAAAAAAAAAAAAGGCTAGCTCGAGTTTGGAATAGCAGGGATGCTTAAGATAAGGACTAAGTGCTGGCAGAATTTGTTCAAATTCTGCATTTTGCAATTCATCTACAATTTGTTCTGCGTTGAGCTAGCAGAAACATATTTGCAGGTCCAAGGCAATTTTTCTCTCTTTCTCTCTCTTTCTCTCCCTTTCTCCCTTTTCTGTCTCTTCTGCCCCTGCCTACAGGCCTAATGTTCTTCTGTTCCTACAAATTCATGTGTGTAGATGGGAATTTTTTCCCCTGGTGAAGATTGTGGGCAAACCTGCRTGCCTGTGGAACTTTTTGCACATTTTACTAGTGTACTGAGATATTTCTGAGCTGGCTGATGTATAATGGTGAGTTCAATCTATCTATTTGGCATTTGTAAAATAATAGATTCAGTTTTCTTATCTACAGGTGAGTATATACAGTATACAGTATTTGGCTAAAGAAACAAAATACCCTAGAGTGGCAAGCATGGCCATAGTGAGATTTAAAACTCAGGAGCTGCACCCTGCCTTCTATTTTTGCTCTTTTTACCTTAGGGCAGCTCCGTATGTGTTAACAGCAAATTTCCTGCCAACAGTATAACTCCCTGCAGGATCTGCCTAAACTTGAATAGCAAAAACATTGGGTATATACCCGATATACTGTTGTTCCATGCAGCCTTCTGTCCCCTTGTCTAAGAAAAGCTCTGGAATTGCAATCAAACTATCCAAATTAGCCACACGCCTTAGTTTTCTCCATTCTTAGCATCTCTACGCTARGTTTTGGGGAACCCATTTAAACTTTTTGTGGGTGCGATCAAAGGTCCTGACTGCAGAAAGTCTGCACAGATTTTATTGGTGTCACGGTCAGAGGGAAGAGCCAATGCAGATCATAAAATTACCACCTATATTGTTTTTGAAAACTCTGATTGTCTTTTCCTCTGTGCTGCCCTTCTGGCATGTTTAGCAGTATCAAAGAAGACCAGGATCAATAATATTGATGGTCCTTCTGACAGCCCTCCTACTGAGAACCTGAGTCCTAAGACRCTCAGGCTCCAATCAGAAGGTGTGTGAAAATGCAGTTTCCCTAGGCTCTCTTGACTAGGCAGATCATTTTCATTTGCAAACACTCCAGTCCCAAGCTTTAAAAGAAATGTCACTGAAAATACATGTGCAAATGTAAAGAAAATATTCAACTTTCTGATGACTTTGGCAAGAGTTAGTGGCTACAGAGCCTTGAATTTCAGCACATTCCGCTTGCCGAATCTAAGTCRATTGGCATCAGGAAGCAGCAGTAGGCCAAGCAGTCTGTACAGGTCTCTTTGCTTGAAAATTTTGAGAACAGCACCTCTACACAGAGCCTTGTGATTCAGGTGTATTGAATTACTTGCAGAGGTTACTGTCTTTTTTCCGTCTAAATTTCCTTGGAGGTAGGAAAGGTGGTGAGCAGAGGAGGAAAAAATGTTGAAGCACTTGGAAATGACCTCTTCTCTACAAAAATGTTTTATTTTTCCTTAAAGTGTTTTTTTTTTCTATGTTTGAGAGGCTGGTATTTCATTCTTCTCCTCCTCCTGCTCCTTCCCACCTTGCCCTCTACACAGTTTCCCTTTTATCTGGATTTGCACCGTCTTTCCAAGAATCACTAGAAGAATTGTGGATAGGTGTGTCATGCAAATGAAGTTTTGCAGGGCATCTGCACTTACCCCCCCTGCTAATTTTGCTAGAGAGATCTCTTATCACAAGGCTTTAATTTTCGATTGCCAAAAGCAGTTGCTCTTAAAATGTGTCTCAATTACGGCATCATGACTTTTCTTTAGGAAAACAAAATTCTTTCAGCCCTATAACGCTGGCGTTGTAAGAAGAGAACTCTCTTCTTGCTACTGCACTAGTTTATCTTGCATCTTCTTTTCCAATATATGGATTGCTTTTAATGTAACTGGGTCTTGCTGTGGATATTTTGGTACAATTGTTTAACGGTGTTCCTGTGCTCTAGTAATACTATTTACCTGTGTAATACCCCACAAAGCCTCCAAAAGAGATGAAGAATAGGAGAAAAGGAGGAGCTAGCTGCATATTAATCTTCTATGGATAGCTTTCCCGTATGCTTAATGACTTGTCCAGGCTTAAAGTCCTTTAATAGATTTTAGGAAGTTCTTTCTCTGACTTCTGTGAATGGCGTGCCTTCTTGCCTGCAAAAGTTATCACTCCCTCCCAATACCAAGCTGGCAAATGTATCAAAAAGCTACAGAAATGCTACAATCTTATGATAGGCTGCTTTTTTTTCGGTTGTTTCTGTTGGCAGTTTGTAAAAATAATAATAAAAAAAAGTTAGTCTGGCTCAAGAGATTGCTGGTACTTGCTTATAAACCTGAAGCRATATCACTTGTTGCCGTACGGATGAGGTGGGGCGGAGATGGGGGTCCATGTCGTACATCAGCCTGGTGAGCACGCTGCTGAGCACCCTGCTCTTCCAGCTGCCAAAGCTGTCRCTTACCTCCCCGGTACCTTTGGGCGCCCGTCCCAGCACCGGGTGGTAGCCGGGCCCGACTGCATCGCCCCGTGTGCGAGAGCCGAGCGACACCGCCGCGGGCCCCGGCCCTGCCGCGCGTGCACGGCCGGCCTGCCGGGCTCGGGAAGGGGCCCCTTCGCGCTCCGTGCGCTCACGGCCTTCCCGCTCGGCAGATCCCAGGCCCAAACGTGGGGATGCAACTTCTCTGAATTCCTGACTTCAGTGAATGTGAGGTGTGTGTGGCCTAGCTCACTGGTACACAGTTATTAGGAGCACTGTGAGCCTTAGGTCAATGTTCCTGGTTTTCTGGACACCAAGACTTAAAGCTGTGGTTTTGGGAGCGCTGGTTAATGATCCATCTTCCCTATCAGCAACTGTGAAGGAGGATTCTTAAATTAGATCTTCTTCTAGCTGCTGAAATTTTTACAGCCATCTGACTCTTGTTGTTCCATTAATAGCCCTTTGAGATACTATTCTTTTGTAGGATGAGGGACCCATCTCTATSATTTGGTTCCTCCTGCTTTTCTGGTTCTTCAACACTCTCCCCATGACTAACRCCAAGGCCAGCCTGTTTCCAATACCTCCGTTTGCTCATGAATCTTGACTTTTCCTTCTTTTGTGAACATGAAGCCAGGCAAAAACTGGTAGRCTTGTCACCTGGTTGATGCAAATCTCCAGTTCTACTTGGAAAGAGATGCTTTTCCTGGGCAGATAAATTCCCCTGTGCAATATCTCCAAATGACTCAGGATACATTGGACCTTGTTGGTCATGTGCCGTTTGATCTGCATGTGCACATGACAGTTGTTGATGAGTAGAAAGTCTTGAAAGTGTTGAAGCCATCAGAATACCATTCCATAGGAGGACTAGTCAGGCTGGTTGCCACCTACCTGGTTTCCAACCTTATAAGCCTTCAATCTTGATTACATACTGATGTTCCTTAGGAAGGTGATAGGAAGCAGCAGAGGCAGACAAGATTTTTGTGTGCAAATCCTGGAAGACAATTTGCATTTGGAAGATAATCTGTACAAGCTCCTGACTTGCATCTTCTTTTCTGCTAGTGAAAGCCTATGTCAAAATAAAATAAAATAAAATAAAATAAAATAAAATAAAATAAAATAAATAATAATAAAAATAAAAAAAGACTTGTTTATTCCTCAGGAGGTAAATGCCTGATATGCAATGTTTTCTCTTAGAATGTGTAACTTGTCTGCATCCTGGAATGATGTTTTTGAGTCTGGGTGCTGTGTGCTGGCTTTGCACTGGGGTGGAAGTGTTTGGAGATGTTACTGTAAGGCTCAAAGAGAAGTCTTTTGCTGAAACCTATATGAATTCCCCAGTGGTCTCCTGACTGCCTCCCATGAGGCAAGTGAATTATTTTATACCATCTGCTTGGAAATGGATGTTAATGGCTATAATCTCAACACTATCACAGTGCAAATTGGAGTAAAGAATTGGAACATTTTGGGACAGGAGAAACTACTTGGTAATTCTGCAGCAGATTGAACTGCATACATTTTTTTGAGGCAGCGAGAACTTGATTGTCCTGTGTCCATGGCCTTAGTTTAGGACTGCAAATTGCAGTTTCCTCCCTTTTTCTCACTCAGAAGAGCTCCAAACTTGATAGTTGCTATTCTGTCATCAAACTAAATATTTACGGTGGCTTCTTTCTTTTCTTTTTTCTTTTTTTCCCCCTTCATTTGCAGTTCTACCAGTTACCTTCAGGCATAATATTTGCATGTGGATTATTCWGTTATAAGAGGAAGGCAAAAAATAGCTGTTGGGATTTGCCTGTGGAGGTCTCTCTGGTGGAACTCCACCAAGCCCCTGTGCGAAGCGCTCGGTGCAGCTCCCCGCTCCGCAGATCCCGGGTGGCCGCCCTGCCCAGCTCCTTGGAGGCCCTCRGCAGTGCTTGTCTTCCTTGACAGATAAGGACGGGAGACTTTTATTTGGTCAATCTAAATTCTGCCTTTGGCCTTTACTGTCTTAAAAAGAGTTTTTAATGAAGAGATTAATATAAAGATGTTATATTTTAATGTCCAAATGACTCATAATATTCCACAGTGCAGACGCGGGATTAATAGAGTAGGAGACGAGACTTAATAAAAACTTGAAGCAATTTACTTTGTACTTCGTAATAAACTTTTAATACTTCTTTTTGCCTCAAACAGGCTGTGTTGTAAAGCTTGCAGAATACCGAGGCAATCAACTTTTAAGGGGAGCTCTTTTCCTGGGATTTGCATTGTCTGTGTTTACATAGTACAAAGAAGACAGTTTAATACTTCTGTTTTATTTTGACTACTTTAATTATCCCCATTCCTACTTCTGAAGTTGAGATTTTGCCAGCAGGGACTGGTAATTGATACAGAGCAACACTCTGTTTTATTTCCCTGTGGTTTTAGCAATCGCACAGACATCTTGTCAGCTTCTTTTAAGAGCCTCTAGAAAATTAGTATTTATATTTTGTTTCAAAAATTACAGAATTTGCCTTAAATTCCTCATACTGTATGTGAGGATCTGTCTGTACATGGAAGTTGTTTCAGACTAAGGAAAAACATGCTTAAAAGCACATTAATTTATTCTAAAAGAGCTTCATATTTGGACATACTTCAGGATAAATCTGCCTTTCTCTGCTTTAGTTGAATCCATTTTCAGAGTAGCTGAGCTTATTTGTTCTGAATAATTTGAGATGCAGGCAGAACCCTCAGCCTGAGAGGCTCCTCTCCGCTAATGCGGCTGGATGAACCGGTGCGTGGAGCCTGCTGGCGAGTTCCTTGAAACCTAAAGGGCAAAGCAGCACAGGGAGCCCGGCCGGGGTTTTTCATTAGCGCCAGCACTAAGGGAGCTGGAGCAGCCCACAGTGCAGCCAGGGGAGCTCCCCCTCCGCCACTGACATCAGCATCCACCCGCTCCTCGGAGCAGGAGCAGAGAGCGAGCGGGAATGTTTCCTGTCAGGTGCCCGGAGTGTCACAGAGGACGTGCCGGGTGCGGACGTGTCGGATGCAGCGGGACGCGGCCGCCCGCCCGTGTTGGCCCTCGGCGTGGGGCCGCGTGCGGCTCAGGCTGCCGCGCGAAGCCGACCTGGGGCTGCCGAGGAGCAGCCTGCGCCCCACGCTGGTTTGGGGGCGCCCCGTGGGGCTGCCGCGCTGGGTGAAGGAGCTTTCCGCCACGCTGCCGGCTGCCTGCCACTGTCGCTGCCTACAGCTGCTTAYGCGCTGGCCTGGGTTTGGTCGTGGCTGTGCTGAAATAAAAACTAACAGCATCTCGTATTCACAGAGACACTTTTTGACTTCCAGGTACCTCTTTGGATGGGAAGAATGCACCTGTTCTGCTGATGGAAAAAATAAGAATATTTCTTTTTTTTCCCTACATATTCGTTTCAGTTTTCAATGCATTCTCTGTTTCCCATTTTAGGTTTAGAAACTCATATATTAAGATGTGATATGTAGTGTTATGTCTATTTAAAACTATGTTCTGTGGAAATTATATACTGTACGCATTGCAAATAAACAGATGTTCACCATTTACCGGTGTGTCTGCGGCTCTCATTCCTCCCTTTGAAAAAATGGAATCTCAATTTTCTGGAGTGTTTCCTTAGGTTGTTGGAGGTAGCTGCTAAAAAGGCCTGTTTCAAAATATTCTGTGCTATATGATCTTGCTGAATTCATCCCCATAGACAAGTCTGTGTCTGCCTGGATTTTATTTGCAAGCTGCCCATGTACCTGATCTGAGTGACCAAAAATTCCCTTGTCTTCTCTGTAGCCCTGATGGATAAGATAGGACCAGGCGTTTTCTTTCACTGTCCTCTGCTAAACACCACTTTATTATAGTGATATCTGTTATCACTTAGCTCTTCTGACTTCCCCTTTTCCTTCATGTTATCTCCTCTCCTATTCCTGGGTTATTTTTCTCCTCTTCTTTCACTCATTTTATTCTAAGAAGTGAATTATATTGATATGAAAATATAACTTATTTGGTATAGTGCTAGTGTGTGTATGCAACATAAAATTGAAATCACCAGTTGACAAGGTGGCGAGAAGCAGGAAAGCAGAAGGATGCATTGGGAGACATCTGAGAAGGAAAATAACATACTTGGGCTTAAGCAAAACAGTTCTTGAGGAATTTCCTCTTGTTGCTGTTGTTACAATTTGTTGCTGCTGTTGTAGTTGTTKTTTATTTGTTTCGCTATAGCTGAAATGGAAATTACGTTGCTTTCCTTCCCACTCTGGATCATATACCCTACCAGGCAGAGTAGATTGAAGATTAAAACATAAACAGGCAGGGAGAGCTATGGGAAACAAATCTTACGCTTATGCAATTTATGTAACCTGCTTTATTAGCCTTCATAGCAGAATTTTCCATATTTTCAATTAGGTTTGGATTAAACTTCTAAAGAAAATTACTTGGTAGAAACAAGAGCATGCGTTTGGCTTCTGGATTAAGTTTTCTTTACAAATACATATGTGCTTGCTTCACGTAGGCTACATACACACCTAATACCCCGAAATTGYTGAGAAGCCTCTTCAGCCCTCTCTGAAAGGCCTCCACGCGGGTCTCGCCGTGYGGACTCGGCTGGCGTAGGGAGTCACTGGGGAACCCAGACCTAGGATTCTGTGCCAGAGACCACTTTGAGCAGGGGCCTTTTATCACGTGTGTTATCTTCCTCCTCAAAATCCTGTCAGTTTGGGYGCCATTTTTGTTTCTTTTTCTTGCAGTTTCTGTCCTTGGCATCTCCTTTGTCTCTGCATTTGCCTCAACTGAGCTGCCTGCTTTCTTGCACACAGTATTGCCTGGTTTGTGTTTCAGAGACCTGCCTCCTTTCTTCCGCACAGCCCTGGCACAAGGGAATGCGTGTTTGTTTTCATGAAGTCTAAAATGCCACCCAAGCTGAACAAAACACACCCGTTGTTTTCCCTTTTTAAGCACTAAAATTGTTCAGACGATAGTTTTCATGCAGTGCCTGAAAGGCCTTGAGCTCAGGTACTTGCCAAGTTTCAGATCTACCTGATTTCAGTGGAGCACAAGGGCTGTTCATATAAATAACTGAACCTCTTACTCTTGGTAGAGTTTTCTTTACCTCAGGTGATGTTTTAGGACACATATGTACATCAATGAAAAAAAAAGTTTCCAAATAATAGCAAATAATTCCTATTGTACAATGGCAGAAAAATAATATAGTTACCCAAAGAAAAGAGAATTTCAGTTTGAATCATACTGAAGAGAACTGCCTTTTTAAGGAAAATTAAAATCTAGGTCTTTCTTGAAGTTGCTGAGAAGAAAACAATTGGTATTAGCACTAGTGCTGTGTTTCATAACTGTATAAAAAATAGGCTTGTGTTGCACAACAAGGAGGTTCCCTAAAAACCTAGAAAACAAATAAGAAAGCCCTCTGACAGATGAAAGTTGGCATCTTTTGAACATTTGTTTTCCATAACATTGCCCACAGAGGCTGCGCTGTGGCAAAATGAAATATTCAATGAATTTTTTTCCTGTACAAGGGTCTAGCAGCCTGTTTTAAAAAGCAAATTAGAAATTCACCTCAGTAGTGTAAAAGCTAAATGTGATTCACATGACAGATTTGCCACTTCACCCAAAATCATATTTTATATTTGGCTTATATCTACCCAGAACAATTACATTCATATCCCTGCATGGCAACCTTTGCTCTTCTTTGGCTGGAATAATCTATCTTTCTTGGTAGGGCCAGAACATTTCCTACCGGCTACATGATGCAATCCTTATCCACATGGGAAAATTGCTTACCTTCATAGGATCCCTTGATTGCTGCCATGAGTAAGGGTTTCACAATCCCGCCCATCATTTTGAAGACGATGCAAGCAGAAGCAATTCGCTGGCATTGCTAAAGGAGGCAAACGTTTCATACGTGAATTCTCTGCTTGTAAAAACACCAAAAAGATGTAGGGAGCTGGGCATTAGGCAGGAATTCTGGATAGTGTTGAGGTCTTCTCGGTCTTCTAACAGGTTGGACTTCAGTGCCAAGGCCAATCCAGCAGCCTGGACAGAATCTGTTTCTCTTGTTTGACATTCCCATGGGTGAATTCAATAAAAAAGCCCCTTTATGATGTTTTGGGGGCTTTTGCTCACATGGCCCAATGGCAGGAAGGAGGAAATGCCTCATTTGGGACAGCAGCTTCCCACCCTTCCCAGGGGGAGATGCCTTGCGACGGACCGGGTGTCCACTCTGTCTCCGGTGTTTGTGGAGCAGCAGAGGCAGAGCTCTGTCCTTCGTCATTCACAAAGTTTCCAGGATACCTCACTGTGAGTTGATGCTTTTCCCTAAGGACACGACTGATGAAATAGTTTCTGAATGGGCTGGTACCACATATTGTACTTCTTGTACTATCATACTTGTTCTTAGACAAGGTTAAGATAAAATTATCTTAATTTTAGGGGAGAGATTATTACAGGATAAGAGAATGCGTGCAAACAGAAACGAGTGCCTTTCTTCTCTGAACTGGATGTAGGGCTTTTGTGTCATCAACCTGAGTCTTTCCAGAACTGTTAATAATGGGAGATTTTAGTCTGGTTAATCATGCCAAATGTTCTACACCTTTTACTGTTGTGCAGAGTTTGGTTTTGGCACTATTTACTGGCCCAACTTAGGTGGTCTGTTAAATGTATGCTTTTATAAAGTGGATCTTATATTCGTATTACTACTTTGAACTAACCTTGCGTTATGTCTCTCTCTTCATATAGTTTTCCCTGCACAAAATGGAAAGGTTGCTATAGTGACTGGAGGTGCTAAAGGAATCGGTTACCAAACTGCGAAGCACTTGGCGAGGCTTGGYATGCACGTTATCATAGGTACAGTCTTGTTTGTTTGTTTGCTTGTTTGTTTGTTTCAGAAAGTAAAATTTTACTTTTAGGGCATATTAACATTACAGTGAAACTAAAGAGAAGACAGGGAAGGAAGGAGAGGGGATTTACATGAGTTTTGCCAGCATTTAGCATAACTGGGACTTGGTTTATGTTTTGCTTTGCMAAATTTTAAGGAAAAGTGAATGGACTATTTCATGCAAAAACTTGCAAGACTTGAACTATCTTATGTAATAAGTAAATAATAAAATAATGAAAGACTTAAAAATATGAGTTTAAAAATATTTTATTATCTTGTCATTAATTTCCCTAACTGAGGAGCGAGTGTGCTTGAACTTCAAGGGTAYGCATTTTTAGAAGGAAAATTTATTCACCTTCACTTGTCTGCCAAGGCCAAAGAATCCTTTCTAACTTCAGTTATACATTTACTTCTTAAGCTTGCCACCATAGGTGGCCTTTGTAGACAGACGGGGAAATAAGTACCCTGAGAGGTACTTATTCCTGAATGATATGTACTGACATTCATGTCATTCTGAGATGGGCCAGCAGATCACCTTCYGGAGGTGCCTGTTTTTCTCCATGTATTATATAGTTTATAAAGTGACTATCTCAAAGTGAAATGACATTTAGACATCTAAAGTGATGACGAGTGAATTTCCCTTCAAAATGTTCTGAGCACATCAGTTCTTCTCCCTGCTGCAGACACTCTCAATGAAAAGATTTTTTTTCTTTCTGAAGCTTTCTCTGCTTTAATATATTTAGTAAATCAATATGTAATATTATCAGTGCTTATTTTTACGTTTTAAGTACTACACTTTTCTTCTTTATTCKTCTTTCAACTCATTGGACTTTTACTTAAAAGAATATAGCTTTGACAACATGAAGCTACCAAAGGGTAGCATTTCATAAGATATGGACAAACTGGTGATRTCATTTTATTCAGTTTTTATAAAGTTTTATAAAGAATAGCTCTAAGTAATAAATGTGTATATAAGTGTGAAAAAAAAGTAAAAAGATGTAGCAGGTGCATATTCTTTTAGCGTAGTGTGATCAGTTATACTAATGGGAATGCCCAGTGAAACTGTACAGGGGTAATACAGAATATCAGTTATTCATGCGTCTTTCAATACATGGGTCAAAATCAGGCATTAAAATACAGTCGTAAGCTGCTGTATGGTAACTAATGGTGTCAATATTAATATTTCAATAAAGAAGTCCCTTTTCAKATTTAAGTTGGACTTCAAAAATACATTCCCTGGAAAAACAAACTTTTTTTTTTCTCTTTGCATAGAATCAAAGAAGCAGAGAACATTGCTACTTTGGGGGAGACTTGTATTACATCATTTAATGAATAGGAGATTTAGCATATCGAAATTCAGTGCAAGATCATTTGGAAAAGCAAGGTTGCATTTATTTACAAAATGTACAAGTAAGCTGCTTCCACCCATTTGGAATCATTCTCTCATAGATTTCATTCACTCATATTTATATGCGTATTCTTACAAATACCGCAGGTGCTCTGGTCAGCATCACTTTTGTGCAACACAGAGGCCACTCTAGACACTGAGTACTTATCATGTCTCTGATTATTCTTGATTTCAGACAACTAGCTAATTTGTGAACAAATCTTTTGTACCCTTTAGGGGTCATCAGCTATTATAGTCATCCTTTACCTTAGCACTTTGCTTGCTTTGCCTCCATGAACCCTGTACCAGGTTGCTGCTCACTGTCTGTTTTAACTTGTTCGGAGGACAAAGACTATGTCTGGACTCTTGTTTTCTGGGTGGGCTAACAGATATAGTAGTGATTTAACTGATATTCTGCAAGCTTGTCACCGTCCTGCTGTCAGGGTGCATAGTCTTCTGCTGACAAGTCATCTGTGCTGTGGTCTTGATGAAAAAGGGGCACATTCCTCAATTTTACTGCGAGGAATGGTGGTCTGGGAAGGGCAACCTAGGAAAATGCCCGTTGTTATCAATACAGGGTATTCTTTAACTCTTGCTCTGCTGTTTCTTCTGGTGGTTACAGACACACACATTTCCATCCGTTTTTCATTTGTACCAACTTGAATATTTGCATTACAAATCTCTACAAATTAAAATTAATGCTATTAATTATAGGAAGCATTTGATGAGTAAGATTTTCAAATGGTCTAATTCTCTCAGACAAACTCTGGCCTGAACACTGCCTGGTGAGTCACAGTCATCATCTTTGCCTGTGAAAGTCTTCAGAGCAGAGAAGCCCTGTYAGTGGAATGGATAATATCAGGCTTTCTCCAAAGTACAAGATTAATAACAGTCTCAGCAGCACATTAAATGCAATGACCTTCCAGCTTTGCTGCTAACTGTGGCCTCAAGTGCCCAAAATATACTTAAAATACCATCTGGTAGACTGGCATGTCTTAGCACATTCAGCTTCAGGCCACACAAAAGAAGATTTAAGCCTCAAATAAGACTTGAAGTGTGTTGAAGCTTTCTACCAGAGGAACATTTTCACTCTATGTTTGTAAATTAGCATGGGATTATGTCAGGAAAGGTGAATTTAGATTTGAGAGGTGGATCAGACTCATATTTAGCTGACAGTCAATCTTGCCCACTCAATGATTTCTTATTTTCCATTATAGGGTCTAAGTAATTGGGAATGTAAGAAATTATATCACTAAACAGTGATATCCCTGCAGTAGGAAAATGAGTCAAACCTGCATGAGTAATGTGAAGATGAATCACTAATGTGAATGACTTTGATGTCATTTCACATTTCAGAGGAGTAAATATTTGAACTAACTTAATTTCAAACTCAATCTACCRATGGAATGAGCAAAACAAACGGGGAAAGAAAACCCCAAACATTATACTTGGTGGAATATAGGTAGTCATAGTATACAAAGAGGGTATTCTCACTCAGAGCATTTTAGCAAGCTGTTGCACAGTGATTTTCCAGCTTTTGACTTTCCAGTCCCAGCGTTAGTGCCCAGACTGCCACTGCAGTTGCTGCTAGCCCTGCTCTCTGGGGCTGGCCGCATAAAAACATTAGTGTGAATGCTAAAAGTGACTCTCTACAGGTCTGTTTGATGGATTTTATTGAGGTCCTTTGCATTATGGCACTGATAGCCTTACTCTCACTTAAGTAGTCAGTAGTGTCTCTTGAARGATAGTTGGGACTACTGGCAAGGAAGTTTTCTGTCAGTTCTGATTCTTCCAAATCAAGCCATGCCAGGAGTTCATGCTTCTGTTACAGAACGCTTACTTGATAAATAAGCTAGCAATATCTTTTTAAGCAGCTAAAAACCACGCAGTCAGGCTGGGGATCCTGTTCATCTGCAGTCGTTACTGAAGATGGTATTTTGTGTGGTATAACAAATAAAGAAATTTGCATCAGTAGAACATAGAAAATTCCTCTTGCCCATTTTGTCTTCTCTGTGTTATCATTTCTGTGATCCCAATCAGGTTSAATTCTGATTCATAGTGCTGGCCACACAGTTCTGTGGGTCTGAACCTAAAAAATTCCTTGGAATAATGCACTTCTCACATCTCTTTTGTCCTTCCTCATCAGGGTTCAATTTTAAGTTGATTCTGTGAATGCAGGTTAAGAGTGCTGATTTAAACAAGGAGATCCTCAGTTCAGTTTTCCTCTCTGTTCTCAGTAACTTAATAAAAGAAGACTGGAAAAACTTCTATTAATGATGATATCTTTGACTATGAATGTTGAATGAAAGACAAAAGAATTCCAGCTTGACAATATTATACATACGCTGCATGGCATAAAACATCATGTTCAAGATTGTGTAATCAGTCTCTAGTGTCTAAGTATATCAGTGTCACAATATTCTAGAACAATTTCACATTTTGAGGAAAACAGTCACATTTTAGACATGTAGATACACACTCTGTCTCTCTCTCACACACACACACACACACACACACACACACACACACACACGCACACACAGAGTCAAGTGACTTATCTGAGCCATCAAATTTAGGCATAAATGAATGTACTTCCACAGAGAAGCTCAGCAGTAATTTGTGACCTCTGTAAGCCCTGCAACAGACTAAACAGGAGATATTTTTGTCATCTCTTTCATTTATATTAACTACCAATTTTCAAAGAGGACTTGTTACACCATAAATCATACAATTCTAATGTAGTGCAATACCACAAAGTGACTTTAGAAGGATAATTAAACCCTATCAAGATGGTACAACTAATCACGTTCAGAGACAGTTTGATTTAATTTCAATTACCATAAATTTGTATGGGATACTTTAATAGTCTTTTCTCACTATAGATAGATGTATGAGATGCTTGAGTTATAATAGCCCTAGAAAAGTATTTCTCTTCCTATTTTTGTCATATTTTGTTAGGTCAGAATAGAATTAGTGGAGTCAATCAGGAAATGTTGAAATGTTACCAGTCTTTCAAAACGCTTTAATGAGTTTCTTTCTCCTGTGTGAATACTGAAAAATGCATGCAGACTGCCCTGTAATTGTCATTCAGTTTTGCTTTTAACATATCATTACACTATTATCAGGTTAARAAGGACTCAACTATAATGCTTTATATTTGTACATGATCGACTATAATGCTGCATATTTGTATATTAATGTATGTACACAAATCCATGCAAAACCTTCCTAATCCACAATAATTTTTTCAGCATTTTAGCCCTTAATTTCTGCTTCAAGATAAATTTTTCATAAAAAGTAACCTTAAAACATTGCCAGTTATCAATAAATCTATATAAGTTCTAATGATGAAATGTTCTGAATGAATAAACATACACAAATACATTTTTAAAAATGTAAAAATGGTGTTTAAAGCACACTTATTGTCCTCATGCAACTCCAGGAATTAGTAGAAATGCAAAATAGATTTTTTAAATTTATACCACATTGTCATATACCACATTCTTTGAGGYATTCAAAATTTTAGTAATATAGTATAAACATCTGAAAAGACCCKTAAAGCACAGGAATTATCCTTTGGGCAGTAATTTTAATTAGAAATGTAATTCACTCAAATACGTAGTTTTATTAGATAATAAAATATTTTGACTAGCTGAGCCTGTAAAAAGGCCTCAGTAGTCATGTGGATGAGAGAGATTTGTGTTGACATAGTTTATTTTGACTGGATTTCCAGAAATCTTAACACAAGGTTCCTTAAATCTCTTCAAGACACTACACAGCCAAAGGATAAAAAGAAATATCATTACATGGATACATCATTGATTAAAACTTAGGAAAAAACATGGACATAAATGTTAATTTGCATGGTAGGAGACAGTGTCACCACTGCAGTTCRTTAAGCATATATCCTATAACTCACTCCTTAACAAATGATTTCAGAATAATTGTGGAGGTGAGACTAATAATGAAGGGTAAGTCTTTCGAGTCATATTAAATTGTCCGGGGCTGTAAAGACCTCTGCAGGGTGTACAGAATTGTAGAAAGACCATAAAGAGCTGAGTATTGGGTACTCAGGTGTTGAAATGCACATGAAATTCAATACAACTAAATGTGAAGTGGGGTACATGGGGAAAAATGATCCTGAGTCCACAAAACAAAGGGAGTGGTGGTTCTGCGCTGCCTTTCATCACTTCAGAGGAGAATCTAGGAGCTGCAGTAATAAACTCTATGAAATCTCAGTGCTCAGTAACATGCAACCCCCCAACCCCAAAGTTCGTTATAAAATGAACTTTAAATCCAGTGAAAATACTGTGTTCTCAGTCCTGGATGAAATATCAAACAATGTTAGAAACTGTTAGGAAAGAAACAGAAAACAGAACAGGATACCTAAGTGGGTCACTATATAAATCCTCAGTGTGCCAGCACCTTAAATGTTGTGATGTGTTCTTATCTCCCTATGAAAATATTTAGAGGACAAGGTAATGGGGGAGCAGTATATTTGTGAGAAATGACTAAGTGGGCTACAAGTCTTCAATTTGAAAAAGTATTGACTGAAGGGGTATATGACACAGCCGCTTAAAATTCATCACATAATTAAAATTAATCACTTAAAATTCATCACAAAATCACATAATGTGATTGTGCTCTTTGCTGCCAGGGAACYTCTGTTCACTGTCTTTTCTAGAAGAAGAAGGTCCCATATAGTAGCATACTCACTGCAAAAAGTGGTACCTTTTCTTGTGTGGTCYACAGTGAAGCTTTGGGACTCCTTGCTGTGGGATGTATTAGATGCTAATAACTCACATGGAGAAAAATCCTGCATGAGTTACAGAATAATGGGAAACTGTCTCTGACTCAGGAGATCCTTGAGTTTCAAATTGTTCAAGAGTGTTTCAGGTGGAGACTGCTCTATGCCTGCACTGTTCTTATCCAGCTTTGGTGTCCCAACTGATGAAATAGTCAAAGAGTGCAATGCTCTGCTCTCCTGTTCCACAACGGCTCGGGTATCTGACAGGTCTTTATGCTTAATTCCAAGAGTCAATCAGAACTGAAAGGTCAAGAATCCTGAATTTTCTGTTTTAATACATAGCATGGCAAACCTGAAATAGAAAAGTACAGGAAGTTAGTAGTTCCAGGTCAAGGCATATTGAAATAGCTAAGAAGTTCTGATCYGACTGAAACAGCCTTTGCATCCATTTTAGTGTTCTATTAATTAAAATTATTATTGCTGCTACATGATCTTGGATGATTTCATTTAGGAGGGAATTCAGTTTTAAAATTTACAATTACAGGTAATTTCAGCTGGCATTTGTATCTTCCATTAAACTAAGCAAACTGAAATGTTTTATTTGGAGACTGTATGTATCTCTTCTTATTGCATGTGAAATTTCATAATAAATTAGAGCTTACTTTTTGACTAGTCTGTGCAAATTAACCATCTTGAGAAATTAAAAGAGAYGACTTCAATATATTAGTTTTGGAAAAGCTATTTGATGTTGTGTTTTTTGYCCAAGAATAAGAAATGGTGTAAAAGAAGCAGCTAAAGAGTTACAGTACTTATGAGAAGTATGGAGACTATTACAAGCACAATATAAATACAATAGCGCCCATCAGAGAAAAAAATTTTAAAAACAGATAAAAAAGTCATTGTTATTTAAAACAATTTTTCTCTAAAACACTTGAATAAAAGCATTTATGTCAAAATTCGAGAGTACATTCAAATGAAAAAGGTAGAGTATGTAGAATGTATGTAGAATCTGCGTAATTTATTATAAAATCATGAAAAGAGGTGTCTGAAAGTTATTTTGAAAGCAATCTGCTAAAGCTAAGCATTAATATTAAACCTTTTCAAAGGGAGCAAACCTGCTAGGAAGCTATTAGGGATGATAGATAACTGAAGWGCCAAGAAGCACTCCTGAGTAAAAGGCCACAGGAGAAGGATAAAGAACGGCTGAGGGGAGATTCTGCACCTGACCTTTTCCATACGAGTCTGTGCCTGAAGAGCTGCCTCAGACACCTCTTACAGAAGATGCTTTGTAATAAGGCAATAACATAAATCAGGAATGAGTGCTCAGGAGGAGGCACCCCAGAATGATCACAGAAACCTGAGTGTGAACTTTGTGGGCTTTCTGGACTGTTATCTTTTACATAAAACCTTCAGTCAGCCTTTGCACAGGAGATGTGTGAACTGGGCAAATGTGATACCAATATTAAGAAAGACTTTGTGGATAATTCAGGGAGTGTTATTTCACTATTGGGAAAAAAATKAAGGCACTATAAGAAATACAGAGTTAAATATGTGCCCTGTGCCACATGCTCTAAATGTCCCTGCTTGAACAGAAAGGTTGGACTAGATGAGATCTAGAGGTCCCTTCCAACCTTAACCATTCTATGATTCTGTGATTCTGTGACATATATGACAATAGATTGTAGAAAAGTCAATGCAGCTTTTCTAGACATGGTAGTTTATTAAATGCTTTGAAGAAGTCAACAACTCTATGAGTTGATTTAATCTCAATTTTCAAAAKCTTTTGGCAAGGCTAATGTGAAAAGATCTTAAAGAAACTAGCTTGTCTTGAGATAAGAGGAAAATCTCCTGTAGATTAGCAACCAATTAGGAGACAAAAACAAAATTTAGAAGTTATTTGTCAGTTTCGGCRTGTAGCAGAGGGAGTCCTGATCCCATTGGCATATGTTCAACGTATTTATAAAGGATGCAGGAAAAAAAGGATAATACTGGGATGATTAATTTTGCACAAATGTATTTAGGATAGTCAGATTAATTTGATTAATGATATTTAAAGGACTGGAGCATCTGTCGTACGAGGAGGTGCTGGGAATGTTCATCTGGGAGAAGGCTTAAGGGAGTCGCAGCCGTATGTGTAAATGTCTGATGAGGAGGGAGTAAAGAAGAGGGCACAGGACTCTTCCCAATGGTGCCAGTTGACACATTGGTCTATTGGCACAAAGTGAAATACAAGAAATCCCACTCAGACATAAACACACACATCTTTGGTGTGGATGGGTTGCCTGGTGGATTCTCTATCCTGGAAGACAGCCAGACCCTCCCTAGACAGAGCCCTGAGCAACCTGCTGTAGCTGACCCTGCTCTGAGCACGTTGTGGTGGGCAAGATGATCTCCAGAGGGGCCTTGCAGGCTCTGCTACACTGTGAAATCTCAACTACCGCAATCAACGGTGAAGAATCTCATAATATTGAATGACTGGGTGGTCATTCAGTGGGATGAATAAATACAGAGTATCAGCTAATAAAAATGCAGCATTAACAAAAACAACTGTAGTATTTTGAAGAATAGATTGTTGATTAATTACCTACCAGCACTAAAAAAAAAAAACAACTGTGATTTACCAATGAAAGTTCTCTGAACATCAGCTTCAATATTCACTGCCAGTCAAAACGGCAAATAAAACCTTTTTAATTCAGTAAAAAGTGAAATGAGAACTAGACAGGAAGCATCTTTGTGCCTTCATGCAAATATTTTTTCATTCTCTTGGAAATGCTTAAAAGGTAGGGTCTGGTAGAACTGGAAAAAAACAGAAAGGAAAGATGAGGAATATGAGATGGTCCWATGCAGAGCGAGGCTATTTAACAAAGGCTCCTCATCTTGCAAACGGGTGACTGAGGTGTGATACCATAAAGTTTTGTAAAGTTATGAATGGTTTGGAGAAAGTGAATAAGAAGTTTTATTTTTCCTCTTTCTTATTGCACGTGATGTAGTAAATATCCAACAAAATTTAAAGCAAAACACAATACTTTTTTTCCATGCAATTAAATGTGTAATTAAATCACAGAATTCCTTGTCCCAGAACTTCATAGACTAGTTTCATTGTATCTGTTCTTGAACTTGAATCTTATTTCTTGGCTTACTGTGAAATAAAGAGTTTTTTGCCTGCAAAGGAAGAGTTTTGCACTTGCTCTTTCCCAGCCTTTTCSCTAATGGAAGCCTCTCCAATGCTCRCCTGTCTCCTGCCCCCTTTCTGAGGACCAGCCCTGTGTACCTCCCTGCCTGGCACCGTGCTGTGCCCACAGGAGCGTTTGGGCTCAGAGATGTCCTGGGCTGGCCCGCATCTCTCTGAGGCACGTGCCATTTGTTAGGCAGTGCCGTGCACACTTGCAAGTTCATAATCCTCCCAGTGTCAGCTGATAGRACGTTGATTTTCTCTTGAGGCTTTGGGTGCCCTCACAAGCCCTTTGCAGCCGCCCCTCCCCTCGCTCCTATTACTGTAGTTCACTTTCAGTCATAATGAGGATTATATTACTTTGAGAAGTAATAATTCAAATAGCCAGTTGAAATCTTTTATATATTCTGTTGCACTAAGACAACTATTACTGTGTGGAACTTCTTAATCATATGGTATACATTTATGCAGAATTTATTACCATAATGTCAAGCTGCTCTTGGTAATATAAATATGCATTAGAGTTTATGGACACTACTTTTAAATTTGGGTTACTTGAGGTGGTCAGTCAAGATCTTTATGTTACACCACCCAAGTCTGCCATTCAGGCTGATGTGCTTTTCTGGTTCCCTGSCACTCGAACGAGGAAATTGGCTCCCCTCATCTTTCCGGAACATCTAAACAAAAGCAGGGAAGGTCGATAGGGCAGTCTGCTARCTCTGAAAAGCTCTTTATTGTTTTACAGATTAACTGAGATGATACAGAATTAAGACTAAAGAAGGGATTTATCTCTGGGGGACAAGTTCTCTAGACACCAGTAAATGTGTGGGGTTGCACTTGTGACTGATTGTACCATTGTTCATAGACTATTTTAAATTACTTTGTAGTGCTTTTCAATATGTTCATTTGAAATATTAAGATTGCAAATTCCTATTTTTACAACACACAAATGAGAAAAGACCTTGCTTTTCTATAAGGATCAATTTTGTACATGAAATACATGATGAATAATTATTCCTTTAGAGAGATTTTCAGCTTTAAGGGAATCTAAAAAACCATATAAAATATGTCTATAATATATCAGGACCACATAAGTGATGAAACTGAAAATGTCTCCTTAGCTCACAAATTCATTCAATCATTCTGTGTTTCTAACATTTGTAATTTTTCCATCCRCATTCTGGTGGAACAATATGTTATAATAAATTCTATTATAATCACTAAAATGATTTGCAAACTTAGGGTCTATCTAAAATGATTAAGATGACAGTATTTGACCTTTAGAGTACAATCCAAACCCCATTACTGGTGATAAGAACTTTTTGTACTTGTAGGGGGGGCTTTCAATGCACATGTTTTGACTTGTGGCATTTGTGTAGATGAATGCTGAAGAGGAGAGCACTTTCTGATGGGAAGTTGTATTTAAATTTATGACTATCTTTTTCTTGCAATCTAAGCTCTGTATTTTATTAAGAATTAGATTTTTTCATGTCATTTATATGACATCATTTATATGACATTTTATGCAGTTCAATAGCTCATCCATTCAGACTACTTTTATTTTCACAATTGTCTRCAGTTAATGTTATTACTGGATCAGTCTTACCTGAATTTTTCACAATTCTGCACGGACAAAGTTGGAGGGAAAAAAGTCAGGGACTGTTCCCTTTTTTTTCCCCGAAGACTTTCTCCAGATTCTCTCACAGCATAAAAAAAAAAAAAAAGGCCTCTCTTCAACTTTMTCCCTTTTACTCCCTTATCCCTCAAACCATTTATTAAATGCAGAGCAGACAAAGGCATTTTGGATTTTTCCCAATCTAACACAAGTAGAGTCAGCTTGGTGACTTAAAAAGTACTTTCTGAATTTTGAGTAATTAATTAGTAGTTAAAAGGATGGCTCTTTCATGCCTAGCACTCAATAGAAGAGGATCCCAGAGCAATATAGCAATAGTGAAACAGGGCAGGAATGGGGATCAGGGACACAAGCCTAGGGAGCTGATTTGGAGCAATGTGTAAATCAGGATTTGTTTCGACTTAGGAGTTGTTTGTGAAGAGAGGGATATTTGGGAATAACTCTGTCTGAAAACAGCAGCAGCCAAACGTACAGAATTTGCTGTGGAATAATTTACTGTCAAATTTTAGTGGTGTGTTTGTTCAAGGGAAAGTTCTCRAATTCATTCATTGTTAAAATGTGAGAGATTTTTATTTGCCTCTCTCTTGAGACAGATGTTGGAGGCTAAGTAGTAAAGGTGAGGAATATTAACGGTTAACCATGTCCAGTGTAAAAAGATTTATTCCTTCTTCTTTCCAGTATATCTTCTCACARCAGCATCTGCTACTGTGCATTGAGTAGCAGCATTTGCTACTCAAAAATCTGTTTTCATTTGCAGCTGTTTAAAAATGATAGAACTAGATAGCAGATTAAAACATGCTCAATGCATTTCAAATCTTTGGATCATGAAATACATTCACACAGTATGTGAAAATAATTACTTTTTCTGYAGGTTATAACCAAGCCAAGTCTGAACTGGTTTTCATAGGGTAAAGAGGAGGGAAAAAGATCTTATTTCTATGCTCCTCTTTTTGCTTTGCAAAGCTTATACTTTTGCCCACTGTAACCTTGCAATATGTTTAAAGAAATAGTAGCAAAAATGTTTTTTACTATCCTTTCTCCTGGAAATGGCTGGAGTGTTACTGTTCAGACTTTCAACCTGAAGCAGAGATCCTGGGGAGCCTGGAGCAAGCTTCAGAAGTCATGTCAGAGTGTGGAGTTATAGCAGTTTAGTCACAGTGAGCAATGTCCCGTTTCTGCTCATCATCAGCAAGCGGATGCTGGTCTCCCTGAGCAAAAAACTCAGAGGAATGGATTAGTCTCCCAATCTTATTGTATCTTCTAGACGTCTTTGAACTTTTTGCAAAGACTTTGGTCATCTGTTCACTCTTTTTGTTCTTTCTTACAGGATTTCCCTCACAAGAAGTACTTCAAAAGCCTTTTCAATGGGTGATGCTTGCAGTGAGGCTTTTTTAATTTTATGATCCTCACAGCTTTCAGAATCTTTTTTTTCAAACTGGCTGTTGAATCGGAGTGGAAACAGGCATTTTAAATGAACGTTTAGCAAAATAATTATTTTATCCCAGTGGTCTAGAACTAAATATACATATATGAATCAACCGTACTCATTTGGARGGCATAGAGCTTTAATGCATAACCATATATGTATTAGCAAAATAATGCATATTCAGATTTGTTGTTGGAACACAAGCTCTCTTGAAAGAACAAATTCAGCGAACACACTGAGATTTAAAATCAAGACTCTGAAGGCTTTAATAAGCATGTTCTCTCTTTGAGGAATGCTGACTGAAAGGGGAATTAAATGAGGTCTTCACAGAATTAGTGCAGAAGTGGTTTGTTCTTCATCTAACTTTTCCTGGTGTTGTTACACACTGATTTTGAAACCCTACCCTAGTAGAACACTTCAGGGGGAATAGGGAGGAAAATTCATCCCTTGCCTATAGGTCTTCTGGAGAGATTTCCCTAGATATGGCAGTTTCACCTGAGGGTTGATTTGTTGACATGGYATTTATATCCAGAAAGTAGCATCAAGCTGAATGTTGTTAGTCTGCAAAACCTCTYACATGATTTTAAGGGGGAACAGCAACATGAAGACATAAACACTGCAAATGTTTGCTTTGTTTCTTTGTTTATAGGCAGTCTGTGGAGTCGTCTGATCAATACAATTCCAGAGTTACCATARTTTGCAAAAAGCAATTATAGAGTAGCACAAATTTAGATTTTATGTGAGAATAATTTTTTCTTCAGAATCTGAAATGTTAAACATCTTTGTTTTGGCTACATTTATGTATGTATTGAGTCTTCTTATATATCATGAAAACACAGATATACATTCCGTTCAGGTATCAATGTTGCAAATATTTTTTTTTTGCTCAGAAGCACAACAGAATCTCCATCCTCCAAAGAATGTATTAGTTTGCTTCCCCAAAGTGATCAGTTGTCCCAGAAATTGCTGCCCGATGCTCTGAGCTCATTAGCTTTTGCTAATGCAACAGGAGATGGTGTAAATGGCATTTAATAGTGGTATAAAATATGTTCTAACAATCTAAAAAAAGTACAAGCATGTACTAGTGTGAGAGGAAGGTTGAACCGGGTGGCCTGCAGAGATCCCTTCCAATCTTAATTTAATCTATGAGGATATGATTCTGTGTTATCATCCATCTATCCACCTCTCCATCCTTACCTTTGATAAGGCTGAGTTACTTCTACTAAAAATAAGGAAAACAAATGGAAAAAAACCCAAAATTTCTGCATAGTAACCAGGAAATGAGAGGACAAGAAAATTGTAACAGACCACTATATAAAACTTGTACAAAAAGAAAGGAAGAGGTTTATGTAATCTGGAAAGAGAAGGCAACTTCATGAAGATCGTTACAAACATCACTATCTACACCTATTTTAGATAACAAACAATTTGATATTTTGATATTTTATGCTAYGGAAATTGTCTGTGGATGGATAAATGACATGTTAAACAATTTTCAGAATTTAACRTATGCTACCAGGCACAATATTTTGCTTATGCTTGTGTTTTTCTCTTCTAAAGAAGTAATTATAAAGCAATTGGCAAGCAAATGTCAGGCAGTTATTAATTGTCCACCTGGGCTGAATGGCACAAAAGGCATTTATTTGATGCTTAACCATATTTTCTGTTACTGTCAGTAAAACCTGTCCTGGGCTTTTGGGCCATGGTAAGGGGCCCTTACCACAARCTGTGAAGTTCTTTCTTGCTTTGGAAAAAAAAGAGACTGTATTAGGATCAACTCTCAACTATATTAGGATCATTTGGGAATTAATCATGTGATGAGATTCACTTTTCTCACACATTTRCATCTAAATTCAGCTGTTCTGGCCAGCAGATGGTCTTATCTTGTATAAATAATTGAGAAAAGAGTGCAGAACCTGTGTGACCAGTAGTACATTTGTACAGCACTTTTTAAAAAGTTCTACTGTTCTGATGTTAACGAATCACTCATTTTCACTTAAACTGTGTTGTTGTTTTAACACTGTGCTTAACCCGTATGGTATGTTTATACTCACTACTCTGAAGTTAATTGTATTGTTAACTTYGCATTTTCTGTGTTGTGATACAGCTGGAAACAGTGAAAGTGAGGGCCAAGAAGCGGTGAGGAAAATTAAAGAAGAAACTTTGACTGGAAAAGGTAACCCAGTATTTTTTTAAGCTATTTATTCCATATTTTGATGGCTATTCTTTGATAGTGTTTATTGGCAAACCAATAATAATGATACATTTGTTTATCATTAAAGTATTTATTTTGGGAAATTAATTTGTAAAGTAGATCTGATGTAGAGTTAGAAATTATAGGGTGTTTTGGGGTAAAAAGTTTTCAGTTTTGGTTGAGGTCTTTACCCCGGGTCATGGCCAAAGAGTTGGCTRTAACTTCCACTGGCTACTGGGAGCTTCAGTGCTCCAAACTTTGTGTGTGTGCGTGAGTTTGCATGGGTTTGTGAGTACAAAGATTTGATAACTGGCATAAAAACAGGACACAAGCTATTTCTGCTAAAGGGAAGATGACAGCAGGTAAGGGTGGATGTGCTGTTTTCTTTGTCTTTGTACCTCTCATTGTATATGAAATCCCATTTAAAAAAAAAAAAAAAGTGAATCT
The DNA here is from genome assembly GCF_003342845.1 of Nothoprocta perdicaria. Taxonomy (NCBI): domain Eukaryota; kingdom Metazoa; phylum Chordata; class Aves; order Tinamiformes; family Tinamidae; genus Nothoprocta; species Nothoprocta perdicaria. Next base: position 1,318,746 of record NW_020454749.1, read on the forward strand.
TTTGGGATAAGCCATTTCTAAAAGAACACACAGCAGTAAACTGTCTGTTTTGACACAGGGCTATAGCTTGCAGCTCCCCATAATCAAACAGTGTTTTTWAAAAATAATTTTTTTATACAAAAATCAAAATTTCCTTTTTTGTTGGAGTTTTGCAGTTCTTTGGGTTTTGTTGTGTTTTAATTTGATGAGCAATAATGTGGGAGTACCATAAGGAGAGAATAACTTGATTTCTGAGAAAAGGCATATTGCAWACTATCTGCTGTATGATTAGAATTTGCAACTTATGATGGAGGTTGCTGCATTTAATATTTTCATGTCTTGAGTTCATTGGGTGTAGCTCCTAGTAGTGTGTGATGATTCACTGCTGCCACTTTAATGTCTCATTTCTTGGCAAAGTAATGGGGGAATGTTGCTGCTGCTCCACCCTATTTAGKATCTCCATGGCTTCTGCTGAGATCTGATTCTGTTTTTGTGCCTCCAATAATTACTGTTATGATGATCAAAATAAGTTAATTATTGTGTTAAAAAAACCCTTTCATTAAGATTTATCTTTTGACTTAAATAAATGTGCACTCAACATAGCCTCAGGATACATGTATGCTAGTTAAAAGCATCGTAAATTAAGACACAGTCAGAAAGATCATGAAAGGAAAAAGGTAATTACATCATTTAAATCTTTTGCTGGAAGTTTCTGTACAGAAACCAAAACCATTTGGCATTAATTCTATCACATGACCTGTATGAAGTTGGATAAATTAAGTTCTCTCTTATTTTCTTGCATCTATATGGTCATAGATTTTTCTAGCACTTGGGACTTGCTTGATTTTTCTGAAATTAGTAAGCTTTAACTTTCAGTTATAAACTTTTTCAAGTGAGAGCTGGCAATTTGAAGAAGCTGGAATTGTAACAAAAGTTGACTGAAGCGGTACATCATTGCAATAATAATGATTAAGGCTTCAGTAATTTCCGGTCTTGATAGATTTGGACCTAAAAGCAATCTGGAAGAGGGTAAAATTTTCACAATCAGTAACTGGCTGAAGGATATTTATATTTGAACCTACTTTATATTGTACAAAGGACTTGTTCAAATTGGAGAAGGAGTCCTGARTTATTATTTATAAATGAATTTGGCCTGTTGCTTTTGTTGTAATATCTATGCAAGTATCATAAGGCATTATATATGTAAGTATTGTGAGGAGGACTAGACTGTAGGATAATGTCAGCTTTTTAAATGCCTCAGTTTGACATATGATTAGTCACTGCGTGATAAYATCATGGGTTATCTTAACAATTTTCTGAACAGTGAACTTTTGAACAGTTTTAGTGGTGCATATGAGCAAACTGCTTATAGAAACTGTTCCCATCTGGAATACTGKATTCCTAAGGAGGAATTGCTTAAAACAGTTTTGCTAGACAGTCAATGGAGCTGTTGTATCAAAGACCATAACTGAAGCAATGTGATCAAGGATTGGGCCAATAGAGCTGTGATTCTTATTCTATGGACAATCTGTATGAATTGGTGCCATTATGATAACCATATATTGAATCCCTAATGATGAGGAAAATTTTCTTGCTTGTAGCAGATTCTGTATAGAAAGGGAGCAAGAGACATTGTGCAAGTCGCACAATATTCTGCAGAGAAAGCTCTGGAAAAAGGCCATGTTTGTTGAATGCATGTGAATTGCAGTGTTTTGATGAGATCCCTTCCTCCTACACCTTGTCCATTGTCTCTGTCTCAGACTCTGTCTGCTATCTAAGGATGAGAAGTTTTACTTGAAATAATCTACACCCACTGCAGGGACAAGTGAAATTAAAAACATCTATGTTTACTATGAAGCAGCAGATCAATAGTAACTTGTATGTTAACAGCTTCAGAGGAGGACTAATGATATAATAAAAAGACTTTGCCCAGGCATGATTCTTGTTTTTGCATCAGGGAGAAGRCAGAAAAAAGACAGATAAGACCTTTGAATGCAGGGTAGTAGGTAGTCCAGTCTTCCATACTTGAGAAATTCAAGCTAGAGTCAGCGACAGTCAGTATTCCATAAATATGGAAGAACAGGGGAGAGGAAGGCTTTTGTGGCAGTTCCTGTATGGAGTGGGACACAGAAGGGTGCAGGAAACCAAAGGCTAGTGTCACATCACCTCTTCTGACCACACACCCTCTCACATGGCACTACACCATGCCAGAATGTTTTGGATATTTATCTTGCTGCCGTCTGTTAAACTGGAAACTTGTATTTGTTAATGGCAGCAATTATATGGTTGGGAAAATCGCTGATGACTAGGAATTTCCACATAGATATTCTGTTGTGTAAGTTTCAGGTTTACACATAGGGTGCGTCTACATTAGTGTTTTAGTTGAGATCAGGAAAGTGCTTTTCAGGCAATGCTGAGATGCTCCCCACTTACTGATCTTTGGTTCACCTGAGGAGGAGCATCATAGTTCATGACCTGGGTTCTCATTGGACAAAACTAACCTGGAAATGAACTGCCGYAATAAAAGACCATTAGTGCATGGGAGCAAACTCAAGCTAGTCTGAAATAAGAATACCAGCAATCAATATAAGTACCTATGCTGTGTGCCCAGCACAAATTGTGCTCTAGAGATTCAATCATGTTGATCCAAACTCCTTGTTAATGTAGACATAGTCATCTTTACCACCCATGAATATGCTGTAGAGTTTGAGAATCTAGAATCTGTTTCTGTGATAAATGCAACTCTCGATGATACCAGAAAAACAAAAAAAGAGAACTCTTTCTATGAGCATAATAAGACCATATCTCCTGACTCAGTTTCTCTTGGTTTACATCTCTGCAAATGAAAGCCAGTTTTGGCRCAATGATTACAAACATACAAATGTTGGAAACTAATATATAAACATGAATGAAAGCTTTATTCATTCTAGCATAGGTTGATGAATGCCAAAGGAATCAGCAAGTAGCAAAAGTTTATGCATAAACATCACTTAGCACAGTACCAAGGGAAAGCTCTCACAATTGCAGCATAGAAGGAGGAGTTGCAACTAGACTTAAATGAGGCAAAAATTAAAAGTTAGTGAGAAAATGGGGTGTAAAAGTCATATTAAGCACAGACCTCTTCAAAAGAAAAGGTCTATGTTTAATCTCACCCAACAATTTTGTGGGAATTCAAATAAAACCACAATTATAAAACAAGACCGTAAATCCACAGCATTCATGAGACTTCTATTTGAAGATAGGTGAGAAAGGAAGACGAGACTTTCTCCTTCAAAGTCAGAGGAATGCAGAGGTTAGCACAATAGCAATCAAATTGTGCCATTTATAGTCTGACCCACATCAAAACAGCGTGGGCTAGGCAATAAGAGGGATGATATCTCCTCAAAACACCGTAATTCACATGCATTCAACAAGCCTGGCCTTCTTCCCAGAGCTTTCTCTGTTCATCCTTGTGCTGCTTACGGTTCTGTGGTTCAGCCAGGAAATAAGAAGAGCAGATCCCTTGCTTCCTCAGTCTGTAAAGACTGCTAAGCAAGGAGATTTTCCTCGTTTAAGTTAAAGATCCAAGAATTTTCCCAAAAGATGGAGTTTACCCAAAACCCAGCCACAGTCTGCAAGCATACCAATCATACTTGCAGAATAACTCATGGGTTACTCCACTGAGGATTGTTTGTATGACAGGTATAAATTTTAACAAAAATGTCCATATTTTTCTTTTTCATTCCTGGCTGTTTCCTTTTGATATCTCTTATAGACTTCCCATGTTTTCTGTATTGCCAGACTTTTTGGATTTATTTTCATCCAAGAGTTTATGCTAGAATGAATATGTGCTAGTACTGTGTAAGCCAGTTTAGAAAAGTYTAGCGCCTTTTTAGAACATATATAAAAATGCCACACTTAACTGTCTTTTAACCTGGTAAAATGACATTGATATATAGATGGTCATCAGATTGGTCAAAAATACAAAAAAAAATTATGAATTAGAGGTGTATGCTCTATCCATCTACATGTTTCCACRAGTATGTGTGTGAACTTATGCTTTCTCGTGAGAAATTTATGTTTTCATATTGATATACTGAAGTGTAACAGGTACACTGTCCTGTCCTGTTGACAGAACAAGGAGTAATGGGTRCAAGTTGAAACACAGGCAGTTCCATCTCCATGTGAGGAGGAACTTCTTCTCTGTGAGGGTGCCAGAGCCCTGGMACAGGCTGCCCAGGGAGGCTGTGGAGTCTCCTTCTCTGGAGATCTTCCAAACCCRCCTGGRTGCCGCCCTGTGCCCCGTGCTCTGGGTGTCCCTGCTGGAGCAGGGGATTGGACTAGATGATCTCTAGAGGTCCCTTCCAACCTCAGCCCTTCTGTGATTCTTTAACAGTGTAATACAATATGGAGATATCCGAAGTAGYTACTCTATCTCTTCCACCACATCCCTCCATTCTCAAATCATTTCTCTATCACTCTTGACGCTGAAAGGTCTCTAGGACGGTTTTAAGTAAGTTTCTGGTAATAGCCATACAGCTTCCTTCTGCATGGTGTATGTCTTCTTAGATCTGTCTCCAGTAAAGTTCTACAACTGACCTCCAGACTCATGAAGGCATCTTAAAAGACAGGGTGATGATTCATGAGAAGAGTAAAAAAGTCTCGTTTTGACAGAATGTCAGTTTGCGGGAGCTGAGTGGAACAGTTGTGCTCCTCTGCTTTGTCACTCGATGATGGGTAGAGGAACCTTGCCTAAAGATAAAGTTTCCCTCCTTCCCTCCCCTAGCTATTCCAATGTTATATCAAGAATTTCCAAACTTTTGAAAATAGCTAAATCTCAAAAAATATTCTCTGTGTTAAGCTTATGTCCTATAAGCTTGTAAGCTTCTAGGACTGAGACCTTCACATACATGAGAGACAGAAAATCCCTTCCTAGAGTCCAAGAAATTAATAAAAAGCCTAACCCAGTTTCTTTGTGCTCATTCCACTTATGCTAGCATAGCTGGAGATGCCACAGCTAGCATAGTGGGAGATTCTTTATACTGAGCAGGAAAGATTTTAATCCAAAGGAAAGTATCTCCAAAGCCCTCTGATAAAATCTCTTAGCAAATCTTTTTTTATCTTTTCCTGTTTTACATAATATTTTAATGCAAACATATGGTTAAATTCCTAAGTCTGCTTGCTCATGGTTTTTGTTCTCCTCTTGACTTTTAGTATAACATTTAACAGGATTTTCTCCATCAGTGCTTATGTACATTTAAATTAACACAGGATCTCCATTTTTTCTGTGATTCTGATGACATCTTAGAAATTGAGATGTCGTGTTAATAAGGTGGCAGTTCAGACATTAATAGCAATATGAATATGATTCATGGAGATAAAAAGTGAGCTGCAGATCTGGATAGTGAGATGGGGATAAAGTCTTTCAAATATAAAATATATTCATAATGCAGRCACAAGCTCTGCCTGTCAGTTTCCTAAATTTCCATTTCCATTGGAAATGTGAAACATATTTCATTAACAGGCTCTGCCACTAGGAAACATGTTTTTCTCTTATTTAAATTATTTCTAATTGAAACTTAGAGACAAAGAAGTGCACAGGTGTAGCTGCAGGCAGAATAATAACGTCCTTTCAGATGTTTAGAAATGATTTTCTGACTGTAAATCACCTAAGCTTTGTGTGACTAATGGGACCAGAGCTCCAAGGTTAGAATTTTGCTGATTATGCTGCCTCACTGAAGGCAAATCAGAGAAAAGAAATTTTAAAATGAAATTGCYTCTGCAAGGCCTGAAAATAGCCCCATTTCACTCTTTTACATGATTTTGATCCTCTTTTAAGTACTTCTAGAGGCACAATGCCAAGTTGCGACCTGATGGAGATGGTGCTGGCTTTTCACCTTCCATAGCACATCCTTAATTTTTTTCAGGCTTGAGAAGAGTTTACAGGTGAGTTTTGTGAGCTGTTTCAAGATTCTGCCAGTTCACAAGGAAATTGCCAGAGAATACTAAAAGACAAAGCCAGGAAGACAGTTTGTTTTTTCCTCTGRAATGCTTTCATGTCTCTCTTCCAAGATATGCTTTATTTGGTCCTATCTTCCGTGAGTAATGTACAGGATTTCAGAAGTTTATTTACTTGTAACAAGCAGAATATTTTCTGTGCAAATGCCATCAGCTCCCTCATGGAGGATCCAGCTTTTGGAAGTGCTGAGAACTTGTAGCTTGAAGTGAGCATCAAAAAGTTGGAGCCTGTATTTGAAGTACTTACAGGTTGTATTCATAATCTTCAAATGTCAACTGTGTGTAAATAGACTGTATGTAAATAACGAGTGTGCCAGTAGCTGGGAAGAGCCAGTTCTTTGTTGCCAGATCAAAAGACTTTCCATCACAGTGTAGCAAAATCCTCTCATACACTGATGTCATTTTCTTTGCAGCTCTTCAGTCTTGTGAGCTGCAGTGGAAGCAATCAAAGGGCTTCATCTTGCAGGAGGCCTTATGCAGAGAAGGGAACCCCCAAAGCAGGGAGCAGTGGAGCAGAGGCGCATGGGCCTCCTTGCAGCATGACCGTGAGCCGGAGCCCACCCGGAGTCAAGCCGTGCTTTTTCTCAGAAGAGCAAGGCCTCGGCAGCTTGAGTGCAGTTTGTGCATCCTTGCACAAACAGCGCTAGTTTGTTCATCYTTGTGTTTTTTTCAATAGCAAAGAATAGAAACTTGAGTCAGAGGGTTCAGAACAGGGGCTAGATGTTATGTGAGGAGAGAGTTCAGCAAAGGGCCGTGAAGATGAGTAAGGAASCAGACCATCTCTTGAAGGAGAAAAGTCTGAGAAGCTGGGACTGTTCAGCCTGGAGAAAAGAAGGCTCAGGAGGATCTCATCAGTGTGAATAAATATCTGAAGAGGGAAGAGGGAGCATAAAGATACTGGGGCCAGACTCTTCTCAGCGGTGCCCAGTCTCCATGATGGGGGACAGTCAAAACCTACYGGACATGCCCCTGAGCAACCTGCTGAAGCCTTCCCCGCTCTGAGCAGGGGGTTGGCCTGACACCCCAGAGGCGCCTTCCAACGTCGGTGATTCACTGACTCTGTGACCCTTTGAAATTTTAGCAGCCAAAACCGCGTAGCACTGTGTCTGCTGACTGCTGTGTTTTGTCTCCTCTCTCTGTGGTACAAAGCATTGTTTGTCAAGCCCTACCTACAGATAGTGTAACGTATACATGTTCTTGGACTGCAAACTCTCCAGAGTCTTGTATCAGTGTATAGTGCCCATAGAAAGGCTCTTGAGTCCTGATAATGGTACTGGTAGTAACTGCAATGATTTTATAATGAGGCAGCCTTAGGAAAAATGTATTTGGAAAGAACTTTGGAGCAGTACAAAACTTTCATGCACCTCCCTCCTCCTTCCCAGCCCCCACTGCCCCCCAGTCTCTGCAGAGAAAATATCTGCTCTGGGGGAAGCAGGGAGGGGTGTTGCAGCAGTGGTGCTCAGCACAAAATGCAGACTGGAAAGCCAGGAAGCGTAGCCCACGATTCAGTAACAGCTTGCTCTTGTTGATTTTTCTGAAAGATAGACTAATATATTTTATTTTAAGACATGGATTTTTAAAACCTTAGTTTTAAATAAAATTCAAGATTATGTGACATATGAAATCTTTGCCACATTTTTAYCTCCTCAGTGGAAATTATCGTGCTCGTGTGTATGTCAAAACCTTTTCCATCCGTTTTTTAGAAGCTTGCAGGAAATCTGCAATGGCAAAAGATTTTTTCTTAACTTTTTCTGGTACTTTATCCTGTAAAATCTTGCTTGCAAGGAAGAAAAATCCTCCCAAGGAGACTGATAAACACTTGAATTAAGCAAAACATCTAACTTGAAAACTATTAGATGCCTAATAATTAAGTCTGGATTTGGATTTTTCCTTTCATCAAGGCAGTGTTTCTGGGTGGCATGATGTGAGAACCATTATCAGCYTCTGATTAATCTTCCCCAGATAATTGTCAGCTGTGTTTTAGTCCTTCATTTAACATTATGTCTGGCGTGCTCTTCTCTTACCAAGATTACTGTTGACTTCAGGCTGCTTGGAAAGAGAAGTTTTTCAGAACTGATGTGACGTTGGGAGACAAAACAAATCAAATCACCTTTGCAACATGTAGTTTGGTGTAGCTTAAAAAAAAAATCTTTCTCTGTATTTTACCTCCTAAGCTTAGCAAGTTTATGGGTCTATGGTGGGAAAGAAATCTCCATGGCTCTAGGCAAGATTTTCTATTTTTCTGTGTTTCCTCTCACTCTGCTCTGATCTCATTTAAACTCACACTCTTCAGCTTTTTGAATAATTTTCAGCTACTAAACTTCCTGGAATAGGGATCTCATTTAAATAGTACAGTGTCTGTACTACTTTCTCTTTGTGAATTTAATGGTATATTAGGAAAAAAACAAGACATATGTATTGTGGGGGAGAAAAGGAAAAAATAGTTTAAGGAAAAAAACAGCTTTTCCTGTTCAAAACTTTGTCATCGCAATTGGTAGCTCTGAAGTGGAAATGTGTGAAATATTCATTTTCCAGTCCAAAAAATCTTGCAGTCTTGCTCTGTAAACTATATTTTGCACTTAAAAGTCAATCAATATTCACAAAAATTTCACGTCTCTAACATTTTTTTAAATTAAAACAGAATATTTTCTGGAAATGCGTCTGTTTTGATGAGAAGAATTATTAGAAAGGGAGAGATAGAGAGAAAGAAAACAATTTTGGCATTCGCATCTGCAAAATAAAGGAGAGAAATGCCAAATGACAAATAGTTAGAGGTAAACTTGAAATATTGTAATTTCAGGTTGGCTCAATTCAAATAAAAGATTGTATTGTATTATCAAAGATAACCTTTCTTTCAGATCTAGAACTAAGAATCTTCCTGAATTGATAAGCTGGGGGAAAATAAATAAATTCCCTTATTTTCAACAAAGATTTTGTTTTAAAATTGCCACAAAATGGAAGTGTTTCCCTGCGAATAATACCTCTTTCATGTGAACTTGAACATATTATCCATCAGTATGTTTTTTTTCAGATGGTGCGAAATTCATTGTCCAGGTTTCAAACGAGATTTCCTTCAAGATATGTTTCTGAATGAAGAAGGCAAAGCACATCTCATGTGCTAGCAAAGCTTTATGCTTTGAAACCATAAGGCATAGATAAAAAGAGGGAAATATCAGAAAATCTGCTTATTTGGTGTAGGAACTGGAAACTTGGAAAGATAATGTAGCTTAGGAGCAGTTCTCCTAAGAATCTTAGTAAGGATCTCTCTGCAATTAAGGTGATCTCCAATCACATCTAGTTTGGCTAGGACTGTGGTATATCTTACAGATGTATGAAATGATTTTGTAATCTGGAACCATAAACCTGTAGTTACCTTGACAAGTACAGGTGATATATAACATTGTGTTCACCTCCCCAGGTGCCCTTTCAACCAGCCTCAGAGATAGATTTTATTTATTTATATATTTATTTATTTGTTGCTCGAAAGGTATTTCTGCAAACATTCTGTTCAGCAAACATCCTGTTCTATATGTCCTGTTAGGAGGATATAATATATAGGGAGATGTTTGCCTTTGCTTGCAAGAGAAAACAACTTGGGCCAGCATTCGCAAGGGCATCAGGGAATAGGAATTTGCATTCACTGCACTGCAGAGCAGCCCTGCACGCACTTTTTCTTCATCCCTGTGCAGTTAAAAACTTCTGAGGTGGAGAATTCAGAGTTATATTTTCATATCTCAGTGGGGATTTGGGCCCCTAAGTGGGTTAGGTAATCAGTAACTTTGCCAACATCCTGCCAGCGTATGTATGATGTGAAGGGAAGGATAATGTAGCTGTAGTGGCTTTGGGCAGCCAGATGGATCTCAGGATAGAGGGAAATTTTCTCTGTTAAGTCCTGTGGTTTATACCTCCTTCCCTGCTCCCAGGGCAGTCTGCCCAGATTGCAGTCTGGAATAAAACCTTCAGTAAACCCAGTACCACTTGTGTCCTAGCTGAAGCTTAATGTGTAAATATGACAAGTGCCATTGATATACTGCAGTCAGTGGGCTTCTGTGGTAGAGATTTTATTTAGTCATTTCTCCATGTAGATGAAGAACAGCTCATCAAGTCATGTAAATTAACACTGTTAAAGTTAACTTCACAATGATGGACTAGAAATACCATCCTCAAGTTGGCTGGAATTCTAGCACCTCTATCCTGTAGTCTGTTAAACACAGTTTTACCTTTTTTTTTTTTTTTTTTTTGTAAAAATAATATTTTAAAATAGTTTTCTGCTTTCATAATTCTAAGGTATTTACATGTAGATAATTTTCAGATACTAGAAGCAAAATGGTTAACCCCCGTTCCTTGGTGCTGAAGAGCTCTACCTGCCAGCCCTGAGCTTAGGGAGTCGCAMKACAGCAGAGTTAGGCCAGCTATGGGGAATTAATTAATTTCCTTCAGCCCCTGATAAGGAGCATGTGCCATAGGGAGTTTGAATCCCTCCAGTGAGGTGATTCATACAGAAAAGGAATGTAGAAGAAATGGGCTGGAACAGTGTTTGTGGGTATGTCTTTCTCTACAGCAGCCTCTCAGCCCCTCCTGGGTAGCCTGTCAGGGACGGTAATTGAGCTGTTCTCATCGCGGCGCCAGGCTTGATTGGGCCCTTTCACAGGCCCCATCGCAGCAGCTTATAATAACTTGCAGCCTCTAGGATACTGCTCCTTCCCGCTGCTGTTTGTAATACAGTATTTCTTGTCATAGCAGGGGTTGGGGAAGCATCATTAAATGATAAAGTCTGGAAAAGTACTAAAAATGGCCAGGGGATATGTTTTATCCAAAAAAAAAAGAAAAAAAGCTTTAGATATTCTTAACCAGTTCATTTGATTATGGATTGACTAAGTTGCTCAAATTTGCTTTAAAAATAAGATAGGAATTGTGTAAGCATACTGCTAATTATAGCAGTCAGAGAGGATAAAAAACATGCTATTTTTGCTTCAATTACTTTTTACTCACAGAAAGATTATATATAATCAATGATATAAGAAGAATTCAGCATGAGTGGTATTTTATAGAACTATACTACCTGCAATAAATCATTCTTTTATTTTAAAAATAACATTTTTGCATTTTTCATTTGTTTATATAGTTTGCTATTCAGGTTAAATAAAAATCAACATTGTGCTGCAATAATGCTATAAAAATGAAGGTATCTATATCCCACTATCTCCTTAAATAAGAGCTGAATAGGACAGGTAAAATGGAGGGGAAAATGGCAGAAAAAAAGAGAGCAATGAGGGGAGATTAAAAAAAAAATCCACAATGTAAATTCCACATTCCATATTCTTTTTTTTTTCTTTTAGCATAGCCTTTTTAAAATACCTTTAAATTTATTTTAAAGTTAATTAAGTTAAAACTCATTTAAAACTCTAACATAGAAATTAGTAAGACCAAGACTGCACTCAAAAGTGAGAGGAAAAGGAGACTAGGAAGAAAAACACCAAGAGTTGTAGAAAAGGCTGTAGAAGCATATGGAAATGGAGTAAAAGAACTGAGAAAGACGTTAGAGTCACTCCTGCTTGAAGAAATGCAATATATATTCAGAAAATATGTATCAAAGAGGCTGTTTGGTTGTTTGCTACATTTGCTAAGTAGCCTTGGAGAACCTGAGTCCCTGAGAAAGTAGCTGCAATCCTTCTGTATTTCAGAAGTTAGTTCAGTGTTTCATTCATCACAGCAACACAATGGAAAGACTATCACAGTGTCACATCCCAGTTAACAGTGCCACTGCTTTTATGGCTGTGTTTCCTAAAATTCACAAGCTAGGCTGGAACACTGTGCATAAGGCTGATGCTTTTCTTTAAGTCTCATTTATACCCTCAAGGTAGTATTTAAGAGGGTTTTCACTTTGTTCTAATCCTCAAATTATTGTTCCCTACTCATGCACCAAGGAAAGTTGCATATTTTCCTTTCCATTTGTAGTTACTTTCCTAATCTTCTCTGAAAGTCTTCCAAATAGTTTAGTGTTCCTGGCATTACTGTATTTCCTTCTCTCTGCCTCTTCCTCTCTTCTTTAAAGAATGGGAAATATAGTTTTGTAAGACACATCTTACTGTTTCAGATTTTGTTTAGAACGGTGTTGACATCCTTGTATGAGTGGCTTTATATTCTCTGGTTTTGCAGACTGCAAGCAAGCAGTAAGTATCAATGGGAACAGCCTGTACTTTCATTGTGCCTTTTCATTTTCAATTTAAAAATTGATCTCAAGTTAATGGTGCTTGCATAGTCAGAAAATTGTACATTCGTTTGATATGGGAACATTATGATTTGCTATTCTGCACTTCTCATYTAATACCCTAGGTTTTATTTAATTTCTCTTTATCTGGATTCTGAGATGGAGGCATAAACTTACTGCCCAGCCAGGAAAAACAAGCTCCTTCATTGACTTTACATGGGACTGGAGAAAAAAAAAAAACACTCTTATGATCTGGACCTCATGATACCGTTTCTCTGGCATCTGTTCTCTTAAATTAGTTTAAATACTGTCAAATAAAATAAGATAATAATAATAGAAACACAAAACACRAAACAGCAGCAACAACAACAATAAAACACAAAACAAGAGTGATGTTTCATGTCCAATGGGTATTTGTGTCCTAGGAAGAGGTAATATGCTAGCRTTGGGAAAGTCTGAAAAATAACTGCTGTTAGTATTAAAAAGAAAACAGAAGAACTTCTCAATCATTGCACATTTTTTTTTTCTCCCAAATGAAACAACTCCAGATGGGCTTTTCTCTCTTCCTTTACCCCTCTTCCTGCCTACTGTGTCCCAATACCTTCCTGCCTTCTCCATTCCCTCTGGACAGTACCTCTGTCCTTTCTCCAAACAAATCCTCTCAAGTCCCAGTTGTATGTATTTCAGTTGTATGTATTTCAAACTTTTCCTGGCTACTGTTTTTTTTTTTTTTTTTTTTTTTTTTTTTTTTTTTGATATATATGTATATATATATTTTAGAATGGTAGGTTCTGTGTTTGATTGTCAAAGACAAGACAGAAATAGGCATTGGTAGGTAGACACACTGGTTAAAGGTTGTGACCTTAAACCCGAGCTATCCATCCATGCCTTCTCAACACCGCTGTGGAGCAGTTGCCTGGTAGCATGGATCACTTCGTCCTTGGGTCCCTTTTGCCTTTGATCTTAGAGCAATTCATTTATCCATTGCTGTCCATCTGGCCCTGCACTGGTTTGTTCAGACGCTACCTCCTTCTGTAGGTCAGCAGGAAGTCCCTTAGGAGGGACTGCAAGAAAGCACAAGCAGAAGGCAGCCTGGCTGGAGGCCTCCTGTGCACCCTGCAGAGGCACAGTGCAGCAGAACTGCATGCTAAATTGCACCCTAAAAGCAGCAAGGAAGTGGTAAGGGACAGAGCAGCCCTTGCAGCCGAGTGACCAAATTCACAGCAGATGGTAAGGGACATGATTGGTTTAGTTAAAGGCATCTTCTAGCTATGTGAAAAGGTGAAGGATCTGATGGGCTCACAGTATCAAAACTGCTAGCCTATACGTTCCTTCTATTAGTATTAAAAACTATATTTGTTCCTAATACTAAAGTGAACAATAATGAAACCCCACAGAGAACCAGCAACTAATCTTATTAAAAAAAAAATAATAATAAGGGCAGAAAAATATTGCACTCCTCAGTTTTCCTGAGAAATAATCCACCTCTTTGGAAATGTTCCTCTTCCAAATAACATCTGAAAAGCCCAGGCTTTGTAAAGTGCAGTCAATGTATATTCTAAAATCAGAAGCTGAAATGGGATTATAGAGCACTTCTGGAGCTAGGAGTTTCCCGAAAGACCAAGTGTAAGCTATGTTTAACAGGGGAATGCTTGCAGGTAGGTGCAACATGTTGCATGAGGGTGAGGGGAAATAAACTGTGGGAAAACAACATTCTAGATGAATAGGACTTCAAATATTTTACCAATGCAGTTTGAAAGCCTTGTTTCTTCTTTTCCCCCCCCCCTCTTCTATGGCAAACCCGGTATATGCATTTGAAATGCTTGTATCAGCATATATTGACCCAGTTCTCAAGCATTATTAAAATCTTGGAAGTCCTTCTAGTGGTTTTATGATCATGCTGAACATGAACTGCGAGCAGGTAGAAACCTGTGAAACCGCATTCGTGCTTTAGGAAGAAAGAAATTCCTTCGCATTATAACTTCTTTCTTGACATTATAAATTGACCTCTATCCCTCACTGCCATGGGCCAACCAAGCCAAAAGCACCTCTTCCTTAAAAAGAAAGGGTAGCTAAGGGTAATAATGTGGACAGGGCAGAAGTTGGTATTAGCACYAGGAAGAAATGTCAGGGACTCTACATTAACAGTTTTTATGATTATAGTTGCTAAACATAAATCACAATGCTACTTTTTTATATCTAAGCATTTTTAACCTTTCTGAAGTATTATATCATGCTAAATAATGGCTTTTCAGGGTGTAATTCCATCTCTATTTGCAACCAATGGCAAAGCTTCCATTGACATAAGCACTGCTGGGTTTCTACCCCCATAATTTACATATGGTACAGTATATTTCTGCTTCTTTCAGGGTGGTGACGTAATCAGAGGCTTGCCTCAGATWTATCAGTGACATGACAAGTCCATCAATTCACTCGGACAATTACTTCCAGCTGTCCCAGTGAGGCCTGAATTTTCATCCTACTGGGCAATCAGTTTGTGCTGTGGGGCTTGACGTGTCATGGCCTTTGTAATTTGAGTTACAATACATAGGCATGGAAATACTGCTCTTATCTATATATGTATTTAATACTAAAATAGAACCCTCCCCCACAGCCCTCCCTAAATTCCTCCATGTCTTTAGTCAATAAGGACTATGATTCAGCTATGCCTTTTAAAAAGTGTATTTCAATATCTTTGTTTTCAAAAAAAAATTACTGTTATTTTTAAGGATTTTTTCAAGTGYTTCTAAGTCCTTATTTAGCCAGTGCCATGCTGAGCAGTGCTGTGATTTCCACATGTGCCTGAGTTTCATATGCACTAATCAGCCTGGCCGCTTAGAAGGCAGCAGGGCCCAGCACCAGGCTCCCGTTTCAGAGAGGGCGGCCTGGGCAGGCTTAGCCCTTAGCTGAATTCAAATGTCTTCATGTTGCTGGAGGGGCAGCCTGGCTCTGGGCAGTTCTCTTCTGMACCTAAAATCTCCACATCTTGTACGAGCGTAAGCTGATGAAAGCAGATTACTGCCAGTGCCATGAGTCTGAGCCAAGTTTCTTGAGTTAGGGCCAGATTCAACCCAAAATAGTCTCGAAAAGCCGCTGTTATCTTTTATGCGTGGTAGTTATGGGTAACCAGTCAAAGATCTTAGATATTTCATGCTAGGGTAATGAACAGGCTACTCTCCCAAGTGCTTGTGGAAAATTCCCACTTTGTATATCAAAAAAAAAAAAAAAAAATCCTTTTTTTTTTCTAGCTGGGTGTTTTTTTTCTTTTTTTTTCTGCTCCATTTTCTTAAAATAGCAAAATGCCTCTGTGGCTTCACATTTTGTGGTAGATGCTTGTATTTTACTGTAATCTCAGTAAAATACAGACAGTCTCAGACATTTGGTAGGCATTTCTCTAATGACCTTCTTTTGAAAAAGTGACACTTATCTAGAATGTTATTTTATCTATCTTATAGTTATTTTTTCTCTGCTTTTGTGCAACACATTGCTCTTACATGTAATCATTTTCTGTTGAGTGTCACCTAGTTGTGTGCTTCTGCTTGGTCTTTTGGGAGATTCCTAAAGATCCTCTCAAGCCTCACTTAAGCCACATGTTTCTATGTCATCAGCAACTTTCAMCACCTGTCTATTTTACAGCCTGTGTTACAGAAAATTCACATCTGGCACCTACCATTTGTTTGAGCACAAAGCCAACACACCACTACATTTCTCTTGAGAGCACTCGGAATTGGCAGCAGAGGCAGCCTCTCTGTTCCTGATGAACGTTGCCATTAGTCCATCTTTAGACTCAGGTGCACAGGGAAAGAGTCTTCCTGGGGTCAGAATAAACCTGCCACTCAAAGACAGGGCTGATTTTTTTCAGTGTTATGTGTGCAGGACAGCAAATGCTCAAATAAAACAAATACACATCACGCAGAAATGACCTGTGCTTTTGCCTCCAGTCGAGCCAATCTGTTTCTAACAAATGTTTTGGCCATTGTGGAACTGCAGAAGGAATGTAGCCTGCAAGAGAGYGGAGCTGATGATACCAGGATGGTAGAATGCTAGGATGCAAACTGCTCTGGTGTAGCATTTTGGGGCATATGGTGTTTTATTCCGGAGACATCCTGTGTATTATCTACCTAAGTGGGTGACTGTCTTATTTCCACTGAGAAGACAGAGAAGTTGATAAAGCTATGGTTAAACACAGACCAAGAAAGCACTTTGGCACAAACATAGCTATAATGACTGATCAAAAACCTGGTCCAGAAAGTGAGCAATTTTTAACTCAATGCAGTAAGTAAATATTTAAAAAAAAAAAAAAAAAGATAAATTGAGATGTTTTTCCTTTTCCTTGTAATAAAAGAAAGGAGTCAGAAAGTATGAGCTACAGGGAGGAACATATGAAATGCTTTACAGAGGCACTTGTGAATAGTGTGACATGAACTTGTGTGTGTGTCTAATCTAGATGTATTGAACTGAAGGGGATGCAGATACTRGTATGAACATAGGGTTAAATGCAAACAAGATAAATGCAAGATGTTTGAGTGCATGTTTGTAGGACATGATATTTTTTCACAAGGGAGAGTTTAGGCAAGCAGATCCAAGCCTTGAGAAGTAGTAAAGGTGGAAGAGCTAGGAACAACTGGAAGGTCACAAGGATGACAACTGCAGTTGAAGCATTGCTTCTTTCCTTAAAAGACTCCTTTACTTTGTAGAATGGATACTTCTCCTTAGTTTAGCATGAAAAATAAACAGTAATTTCTATCCGATCTTCATGTTCAGCCTCCTGAGTGGTTTGTTGTTTAAAAGGGCACTTCTGTGTTTTTGTGCATTTTGTGGAAATCTCAGAAAACAAAGAAGGGTGGTTAAGAAATAAGAGATGTTTCTAAAAATGAACAAAGATTGGAATCAATGAGTATGTTCTATACTTTTGACTTTTTTTAAAGTGTGTTATGTAGTGAACATCTAAAAATTTCCTTTCACTATATGATTCAGGTAGATTTGCTTTGGCTAGGAATTAATCTTTTCTTATGTTAGCTGAAAATAAATATTGACAAAGGAAATAATATTTTGTTTCTTCAGTAACATGTCAATAACAGCTTGTCTTTGGGATTTTCAGCCTTTCCAAATTCAATATCAGCMGTCTTGTGTATTCATTTACCTCTTTTAATTAAGAATTGGCAGGAATTAAAGAAAAAAAAAGACTTCCGAGCTGATATGATCTTAATTGAGAGTGTCTGGCTCTCACATAGTCATTGATCACTTAGTTTTGTGAATTACATCAAGTATGTAAGGAATATATAATACATCCCAATGGCAATATCTAGCAGAAGGAACTGAGAAAGCCCAGGTGTTTTAATACAGTGTTTTGAAAAAGCTCCAAAAGTAGTGTGTGGTTTTGGAATCCATGRAGCAGGCAAGCGACAGCTTTCCAAACACCTGGATTCCTTGATCCATCTGTAGGATATATTTTTCCTTCTTGAGATGGTACTAGTTKTCTTTCCTATGCTTGAACAATATCCATTTCCTCTCAGTGCTTTTTTGTCTGGAACAAAGGTGATAATATTTCTACACARACCCTAAGCTCCAGAAAATATATTCTGCCCTGTCTAGTTTCCTTCAGATTTGCAGAAAAACTTTGAAGTGAAGGAGTCTGAAGGAAGTGGTAAATAARATGCTTTAACATGTCTTAAAGCTTCTATTTCCTGTGTTTTCCTATATATACAGCCTACAGTGCTGTACAACTAAGGGGAACCTACATATGTTTGCCTACATAATGGCTTGATTTCTAAATAAAATGTCATTTCTAAGTAGACCTTTTCAAGGTCTAGTAGGCAGTAGTAATAGATAAGACATGAGCTGTGAGATTAACAGCATAAATATAATAGCAACACAAGCAAAGATTTAACTTTATTTTTGCTGCTATCCTACTTGATCAATATCCAGTGATGTAAATTATGCCAGAATATTGAAYGATGTAGATACGAATTGGCACAACTGTGTATCAGGCAACAGAAAAGAGTGAAAGACAGTTGGTTTAGTGAAATAATTTCATAATAAATGCATGATTTTAGCTGTTTCTTTTGGCTCTCTCAGTTGCTGTATTTATGAGCAAAAACTGATYGATCTTAAGGAAATTTAAGCAAAATGCCATCAATGTGCTGAAAGAATTAAATCTCATGATGAGATGGATAGCAGACCTTTGTCGAAAGAGAAAAAAAATGTGTATCTGATTTGTCTGCAACTTGGTTTTAACAAGTTGCGTGTTATATCCTAGTGTGATTTGCCTAACTTTAGTTTTTTAATTCTCTTGTGCTTTTGTACCCTCTGCTATAGAACCATRGAACTATATCAAAATATTTATACTATATTAGACACAAGTAAGGTGCCTATTTCATAGCACTGGCCGATGTCATGACTTTGGGTGACCTATTCACATTTAAGTCTCTTTAAGGTAAAAAAACACAACCTATCCCAGTGTTTGGGARGGAGAACTTGGGGTATGTGTAAACTCACTGACTTGGTAGGTGCTTCCAGCTGTTGGTGACATCCTCATCCCACACTGAGGGGAGAGAGAGGTGCACATCAAAGCTGACCATCACCTCAGTTTTTGCAGGGAGCAAATTTGGATATTTTGGGAAAGCTAAGTCCTACTATGTGCTGGACAGCTAGGGAAATCTGCGTCTTGTTCGCACAGAATAACTATGTTGAAAAGGGTCATCAAGTCCAATATATTACGAGTTTGAGGGAGAATTAAATAGGAAAGAAACAAGGATAAAATAATGGTAGGATATCTCTCATTAAATGTTACTTAGATCGTCATTTTTCTAATTTTTTAAGTTGGTTCTCAAGGAAGAAAAACATTACATTTCAATGTAATAAGAGTCTGGAGATTTGCAGAGCTAGCAAGATAGTGCTAGAAGGAGAAGAATATCCTAGGAGTTACAAGGCATCTCAACCACCCTTTTGCATCAAAACATCAGCATCATCTGGTGTAAAAACTATAAATAACATCTTTCAGAGACAGCTGCTAATTCTTTTTGTTCCCAAGAACTAGGGAGACAGACAGCGTGGATCTCCTTCCCAGACTCTGCCACATTCACTCYGTGATGGATTCTTCAGCAAGGACTCAAAGAACTCAAGCATTCATCATGAAATATTTAATCATTGAGAGAGAAGAGGGCTTTTGTTACCTAGTGTAACAGAAGTGCTATAGGAGTCATGTAGGAATGCCTCTCCCATGTGAGAAGCAGTCCTTCAGGATTGTTAATGCTGAGCACACTGTGGTCAAGTCTATCTAATCTCATCACCAGTGTCTGCTGCTTAGGTCTACTGCAGTCAGTGACTGAGAGTAGCTTCATGTCTCATGTTTGGATAACTTGTGCTATTCACACTGCCTATATTTTTTTGAGACACTCCTTGGTTCAGCTTGGGCAGTTAGTCTCTAACCCATTAGTCACTGGAAGCTGCTATGAAATTCTTAGAATTTATTGCCTTCAGTGACCACCTGCAATGGGCTAGAACCAGTGAGGCCCTGGACCAGGTGAGTCTTTCTTCTGCCTTCAGTTCTGTGTAGTGACCCACCACGATGAACACACCTGCTTGGCATCACTGGATCTCTCACATATTTCTAGAAGCTGACTAATTCATGATATTAGTATAACCAGTCTTTGGGGGATAGGAATGCTCTTGGCATACCATAAAAGTATAGGAAAATGGAGAATTGGTGCTGCTTACAAGAATGGGAATAGGGGCTTGAACTTGGGTCTTTCTGCTSCTGGGCTGTGCTCCCTAAACAAGTTTGGCTGTTGACTGGTTGGTTACACTGAAGTTACTGCTCCAAGCTCCTTCACAAGTGAAAGGTGAGAGACTAGTACATGTAGAAGGCAATTTTCTCCACCTTAGCCACCTATTTTAAGGAGGTCAGCATAAATGACTGGCTGGAACTAGGCATTTAATGTTTAGAAAACCACACTTAGCCAAGACTGGTTTCTGTTCCACTACTGCCATACATAATTCTTATTTTTTTTTACAATGAATTTTTTTTTTTTTTTTTGAATTAGGGAAACAATGCTTTAAAGGCTCCCAGGAAGATTTAAATTGAAGCAGTTTGTGTCTATCTACAATTTATATTCCTTTTTTACATGAGTTAAGGGAGAGAGTAATTTTACAAACAATACACCTATCTCTTCTAGACTAGCTCTAGAGACGTGTGCAATGGTATCTGGCCTCAGCCCAGCAAAGTCATTTGCCGTGCATAACTGTAACACAAAGAAATTTGCTTACTCCTCATTCTTACGCTTTTTTAAAGCTTTGGTCTGGGATCCATTTAGCCCATTGGGCTGGAATATTTCAGGATCTACAAGAAAAAAAAGCCAAAAAGTAGTTCAARTTTCTGTCTATAAAAACAAGCAGCCCATCCCCGCAGAAAACCTCAATGAGTTTTTCTATTCTTTATTTTCTATGTATTAAGTACCAGTTCTCATCCACTTCTCTTTCTTGAGGACCTGAGTGAAATTTGCAGGAACTCAGACGTGTCAGCCAGGATTAGACCTTGAACTAAGCACAGCTATCATGCCCAAGAGAACGTATATTGGCTTTCTCTGTAGTAACACAGTTGGAACCTCCAGAATGCAAGGATTATTCATCAAAGACACGGAAGGGCAGACTTAACATTTATAATGCTAAGATTTTTTCTTTAATTTATATTTTACCTTAGGGGGAAAGAAAAACCTTGAAGCATTGAAAGTAACAGTAAAGGGCATGAAATCAGTTGTGCTATTTATGGCATAAATGGTTTAGATAAAGACTAATCAGAATCTGTCTGAAGTTTTGCCAGTTTCAAATCTCTCTAGCAAGAACCACCAGTGTGTTTTATTTTTTTCTCAATGTATTTATTAAAATTACCCACCACATTTTACACTTCTTTTGTGTGCTTCTGATGGAACTGTTTCAGCTCATTCATCCCATGGGACTTCTGCAGTGCAGGGGAGCACCTTTCCATTTTTTTTTTTCTTTCTAGTGTATGCTGGGCTAAATATGGCAGGTCACAAGTTAGAACTGAACTGAAACTCTGAAGTTCTAGATTTGATGGCTCTCACTGGGTGTGAGCAGGCAGTCTTTCCTCTTTTTGGTTCCTTTCTGCATGTGTATTTTTCTTTAAGCCAAAGACTGTAGCCTCTTTGGTTTCYCAGCTGCCTTCTGGTTGGGTCAAATAGTAGCTATACATCACGAGGTATTATTTTTCTCTTTAGGACTTTGGAGAAGTCATTTTAAATAAACTAAAGGGGAAAAGAACAAATCTAAAAAGTCACTTCTGTGATTCATATATTTGTCATCTTATTATTGAGGATGTCTGTCAATAACTCATTTATCAATACAATGTATACTGCTTTTATAGTGGTATTTTCCTTGCTCAGGAAGAAGTTCTGACTTCTGTGAACCTCTGAGATAGTGATCATGTCCCCATAACTAAATCTTCATTCTGAARCAAAATTCAAATATATACACTCA
The DNA here is from genome assembly GCF_003342845.1 of Nothoprocta perdicaria. Lineage (NCBI taxonomy): Eukaryota > Metazoa > Chordata > Aves > Tinamiformes > Tinamidae > Nothoprocta > Nothoprocta perdicaria. The sequence goes on from NW_020454749.1 coordinate 1,340,428, forward strand.
GTGTCAATGTCTATATATTTGAGATACAGACATCAGTTTTGGAAATTCCAGAAATGCAATTTCAGGAAAGAATAACTCTGTAAAATGTCTGTTACCAAATACATAGGCCATGTCCTCATTTGCTGAAATGAAAACTTGTTCTAGTGAGAGCTGCACAGCATCTATCCTGATGTCTGTTCTTGTGTCTATACGTCCATACTTACTAGTGCAGTGTGCATGTTTTGTTACAGCCAAAGCACAGCCATGCTTCACCTTTCTCGCTCCCTGTTTTATGTGAGTGCTTTAAATTTATAGCAATGCAGCTTCCCCCTTCCACCAGTGGAGGAAGCTTTTCAGAAATGTTCTTTCCCGTGTCGAGGCCAGAGTCTGCTACCATTATGAATTCCATCTTCATCTGTGAATAGTTCAGCTGCAACACTCTTCAAGCCAGACAGAAAATTAAATTACTCACAATGGAAAGAGCTTTTCTGCCTGATCCAGAATGCCAGAATCTAGCCCTCTGGGCCTGTTTGTGCAGTGAGATACCACTCATTGTGAGTAAGAGTGACAAAATCTGGCCCCAAATTAGTTCCCCCTACAACGTAAATATAGATTTTGTCACTGAAACATGTTCAGGGGCACAGAAATCTTTTTTTTCCATCTATGATCTTTCCTAGCAAGGTCTCTGCCTTGGTGCGTGATTGAGGTAGTTTGAAGCTTCCCTAGCGTTACGGCGTGACTAAGAGGAAATGCTGCTGATCCAGCTCAGAGAAGCAGGCAATTTGCTTCCATAAAAATTACTGTTAGGAAAGCTTTGGGGRGTTGTGTCAGGCAGATCTGAATCACTCATATCTGAAATGCTGCTAGTCATGAGAAGGGGGTCATGTGAGGATGAGGAGCTATCTAGACGAATAGAGTAACCTTTAAYGAAGGGTACAAACCATAGAAGATCTGTCAGAGGCTCTGTGCAGAAATCTGCAAGTACTGGCTAYCTGTTTTATTGCATTTCATAAAGACTTGTGAAACAACAACAAGCAGAAAATGCAGGTTTGCATTGCTAAGTAGGCATTGAGCACCTGGCCCACTAGTCTGGGAGGGGGATCTATGRCTTTGTTCAAGGGACGTTTTCCTGGAAATCTGGAGTGGTGGTTTCTTTTTGTCTGCAAATGAAATACTTCATATTCTTGAGCAATCTCTTTTTTGTTTTGTTTTATTTTGTTTTGTTTTGTTTGCAGTTCTACTCATATACACAAAAGACAAAGACAAGTAAATGGGCATGGAAAATAAGATTAAGGTTTTCCATGACTGGAGAACTAGATTCTTGGACAAGATATGGCATAACATTTGAGACCCCTGAAACAGCCTTGAAAATCAGGCTCTCTTATCTCCACAGCATAAATTAGCCATGTAATCTTTGCAAGTGGAGCACTGAATAACAAAACTGCTCTTCAGATATAGGCATATATAATTGCATTTAACAGCACTGACGTGTGTCTTTAATACTTTCATTGCTTTACAGTCATTTTCCAGTGCTTGTTTCACCTTGCATTTTTGCACTGTCTGGGCATTGCACAGAGGCTCTGTTTTTGACTTCACAATTTTGCTTTAGAGATAACACCAGTGTCAGGGGAGGGAGTGCTGTTTTTTTTTTCTTAGTCACCTCACATCACTCTTCAATTCCTTTTTTTTTTTTTCCCTTCCTTCCAGTGCCAGTCACACATCCCAGATGCCAGGCAGCAGCTGCAGCTGGCTGCATGGCAGATCCCTGAGGCTGCAGCTGGGTGAACACTCGAGGACTTATTCTGGCTGTGTGGTTGAGATGGGCTGCAGATTATTTGTCTGAACTGTCATGCTCTCCAGATGCCTCTAGCTTCTTTCTTTCCTTCTTCTGTTCCTGTAATACATAGAGCCCTGTATACCTGAAAATACAGCCTGGGAGAAGTCTCTCATATTCCATGAATAAAGTTCCATCTTACATAGAATTAGGGRCATACTATGACCTTGAATACACTGTATTTATGAAAACAGGAATCTTGCACGAAGTTGAAAGAAGAAATATTAATTCAGGAGTCTGAACTCACTTTAAAATGATGTACTCAGTGTCCAAATTGCTGGAATAGTGAGCGGACTGACTGAATGTGAACGGCTTCAGATTTCAACTGGAGAATAAAAGTGACAAGCCCAAGTAAGAGTAAATTTTGAGAAAAGTACATATACAAAATAGTGCATTATCTACAAAGGAGAGTTGAAAGACTATTAAAATCTCATGTTTGTCTCACTGGATATTTTCTTAGGAACACCTGCATTAGTGAGTCTTCTTTACTGGTTCTTCTGTATATTACWTTTAACCAAATCCTTTTAGAGACGTGTTCTAGCAGTGCCAAAATTACTGCTGGCATTAATGAAATTATAATGAATGAATTTATAGTTTTGCTTTTAGCTATAACATAYGTTTTGCAGAAGCAGTATAATTTGAAAATAAAATATAATTTAGGTATTCTGTTTAAACTTCAGTAACATCTTGATAACTGAATGATTCCAGTTCAGATTGTTGGGCATATCTCAAGATATTACTTACTAATAATTTACTTCACTACTGTGAAGAATACTGTGAAGGGTATTAAGAAGCTTGAATTAGTTTCTTCTTATTCAAGTAAAATTGCTCACTGATTCAATCTCCTTTTTCTTTTGGAAAATATCAAAGAATAGATTTTATCGAGTCAGGCAAATATACTATCTCAGAAAGATTTAATAATTCCCATGCTCTCCTTTGCCTCTCTTTTGTTTTCTTAAGATGCAGCTAAAATGGAGGTGATTGTTGCAAGCATTTTAGTTCTTTCCTTATTGCAGTTCTGCACCTTTCCAGAATTACTGATTACGCTCGCAGAAATAATATATAGTACAGAATACAGCTGAAAGTTTCTATAAGGTACAGAAATGTCATACCAAAGTAACTATAAGCTCACAGAATTTTCATTACAAACAGAAGCAAGTCCACTGTCATTTATTCTGAATCTAATGCTGTATACTTGCATCTACTTTATAGTCACTGAACTATATCTCTTTCTTACAGCTTCTGCATTATCTATGAGTGACACATTCATATTGGATTTCACTGGTGTGGCTCTCCCTAGCTCCTTCTGCATAACTGATACCTCCTCTTGTCACTTGCTATTCTGAACTGAACTGAGGACATTTTATGTTTTGAGATTTCCAAAGGCCATATCAATATATGCCAATCTCACTGCGGCTATTAATGCTTCTCTCCCTAATGCAAATGTACTTTTATTCCACTTTCCTAAGGGAAATGACATTGAATTATCAATGTTGACTTTTCCTCTTGATGAAAGCATGCGTAGTAGACTTGCATGGTACTTTCTAGTAGGAAACTAGCCTGTGAATGCATTCTTGATTTCTCTGTCCTTAGTTCAGAACAAAAATCTTTTGTTTCCCTCTTGTCTCCAAGGTAGCTTTTCTTCCCTGTTACAATTCTGTGTGAAACATTTGATGCAATCTTTGAGATCCTTTAATCTCAATTTTTTGTTGTCAGTAAAGCTCCCACTAGTRCTTTTTCATGTTTCGGACTGGTAAAATTCCTGATATTTAGTCTCATGTGACTGCCTGATAAGATTTAATGCCCAAACATCTTGGATTCCCTGAAACAGATTATTGGAAACCTGCAGAAACATCATTTGCTCAATGTTTCTCCATGCTTAGTCTCATTTCTTTCAACAGCAGGTTTTGATGCAAAAGCTGTATATTTTCTGTAATATTTTTTCCATTTTTTAATCAGTTTCTTTCAGATTTGGCTGTATCAAGGAGGTACAGTCATACCCAAAATATTTACAGAGGCTTCATTCAACACATTTTTTTTTTCTTCCTCAAATCTTATGTTTTGTCTTGCCCTTGTCTTGTCTAAACTATTGACTATGACCTTCATCTTTTCCCAAGCTTTTGATCATACTCTAACTTTTATAATATCAATTATGTAATACATTTAATTTTTCTTTGCCATAATAAAACATTGTCCATATGGCTATGAAATGCATGTGAAAACTTGAATTCTATATTGTCAAAGAAATCTCAGTATGCTAGAGATACATGGTTGCTAGAGGTTCAGGCATGATAATCCTGATTGATCCATAATGATATTATGATTATGATAATATTATAAGCTGTACTCTATTAAAAGGGCTCTTCTGAAAGAACAATCCCACTAGTACATATGGAAAAGAAAAGTGGAGGTGATCCATCCTAGGGATCATGAAGGACAAAATGCAATGTCCCAGCTTTCTTATTTTCATGAGAGAGGAGGCACATGAAATGACTGAAAACAAATTAGTGGGTCTTTTGTTAGTCAACAAATATTTCCTTACTATTGCTAAAGTTGCTGAAATTTTAAAGGAAATTGTGTAGAATTCCTTCCCTGAAGAGGAAATGTAAGTCAAAATAAGGAAAGACACAAAGTCAACCAAGAAGAAACATTCGGTAAGAAATGGTGTTGATCTTCCTGATATAGACTATTTTAGTGAGGGAAAAGCTACTTTTCTCTTCATATCTCCTKGAAGACTGAGGCTAAAGGAAAATGTATATGGAGGAAAAAAACAGGGTGCTCCAGGTGATAACAATTATTTTAAACACTATAKTAAAATGCTTGAATTGGAATATAATGGAGTGTCATGGGATGACACATGTCTCTCTCAATAAGGAAGAATAAACCTGTACTTGTGCAACAAATAATACTTAGCAGCTAGCACCCTGGCACTTTGTCAGACAGTATGAACACCTGTGCTAGAAAAGYTCTCTTCTCATGGCCTATGGATGTAGAGATCATGATAAAATGCTGCTTTAACCACAAACCCACAAGTATCTGTAGCTCAAGAAAATCTGTTTTGATTGATGAGGAGGAAAAGAAAATAAAAGCAGTATTAAAATATTTCTGTGCATGATAGAACCAGTCATTCTGGACAATAGTCCATTATTTATTCAATGTTGTGATATYACCTGGGCAACAACTAACTACTCCTTCATAATTCTTCATTAGGCTAAAGCCACAAAGCAAGGACAAGCCTTAATATAATTTGAATAAAAGATAGAAAAATGCATGCACTGAGAGGTGTATCCCATGACAGTCTTAATGTTGTGGAAAAATGCTAATTTAATCTCTTCAGTAATGTTGGTGAGCTTTCTAATGTCATTTAATACCACTTTGTATTTGCATTTTTATCCATTTGAATTCTCTTCATACAYAATTATGTATTTTAAAGGTTGTTTGGTCAGAGAGGTGATACAACCATAGAGAGAATATGAATGACTGCAGGATGCACTGTACAAAGTAAATGATGATGGCAGATAGTCTTTTTTTTTAAGAAGATAAACAGGCAAACCTCCAAGCAAACTAGATTTTGAAATTCTGACTTGATTCTACATGAATTCACAGTGCCCTATAATAATCATTTTCCTTTTCCTGTGTTTTCCTTTTAATTTTACAGGAAACAATCTAGTTACCAATTCCATTTTTAATCATTTCCATAGAGATCAAAATCCCTTGGAATAYGAAGCACTATTTAGCATGTATTTTGCAATTACCTGTACTAATTTGTGTAATGAATTAACTGGTTCATTTGTGAGTGTGATGCATATATGCTCAAGGTATCCGTGTATAAAAACCACAGATCCGTGGCCAATGCCTGTGATCAGAACTTCTCAGCTAATCACCTCTTATTCCAGAGCCTGCTGCTGTCAGTGGTCAGCTCTCGGCAGTCATCTAGACAATTTCAGCATGACTAAGAGGACRCTAAGTGGTACCAATTCAAAACTATCATTTTACACTTCCATTGCATTTGCTGTCTGTCGTCACAACTACCAGGGCAAAAAGATGGTGCAAAACAGACCAGTTGTGTCTTGTCAAAGATGTAAAGCAGAAGAGTRCCATGTCTGCACCAAACTAAAGTGTGGCACATTTTAAAGAGAGTGGCATTGTGTTGCGATTTGATAGGGGGAGTTAAGTTTGGGAAGAGATGAATCCCCTTGTGTTGCAGCTGATCCTGAAAGGTTAGAGGGACTGGGGGCAGCTGGACTCATCTCTTAATAAGGATAACGAATACTGTACCAGCTGTACGCCCGACTCTGGCAGTATCGGATTCACCCACAGTCTGCTGATTGTCAGTCCGACCGCCTTCCTAGGAGTGAGTCGAGTTCTCCAGTGGTGTGATCAACTATCAGCTCAGCTCTGGCAGTATCGGATTCACCCACAGTCTGCTGATCGCTGGTCTGATTGCCTTCCTAGGAGCGAATTGAGTTCCCCAATAGTGTGATCGACTATTAGCTCGATTCTGGCAGTATCAGATTCACCCGCAGTCTGCTGACCATTGGTCCGATTGCCTTCAAGACAAGTGGTCRGCTTCACAAATAGCACGATTTATTCAAATGCAACATTTAGAAAACAGGTTTCAGATGTCAGTATAGGGAATTCTCTACAGTGTGGGGTTCTTAGCTAGTGCCTAGTGTACAAATGCACAGTCATCACTCACCCAGAAGATGGGAGAGGGTTCTCAGTCTTAAGGAGTCTCCTCAGGTGGTGTCCTGACCCAAGGTGGGGCAGGGAAGAGGTTCAGGAATCAACTGTTGTCAGCTGATCCAGAAGTTATGATGGAGTCTTCCCTCTCTCCTCTTCCTTCCTAGTTCTTACCCCCCGACTTAGTTCGCTTTTTATACATTTTCTTTTACATCCAGGTGGAGCTTGAGTAATTCTAGTCATATTTACTTTAGTTATTACTCTAGAGAGCATGCTCAGTAAGGAGTGGTGGTTTATTGGTATTACAATGGGATCAGAATGAGAAGAAGCCTGAGCAAAGTTTAGCAGAAGGAACTGATCTGYTACCACTCTTGGCCTATCAGCTATGTGGCACCACCAGGCTGCCACCTCTGCAGGGAGCACAATAGAGTTTGGCCAGGGTGTCCTCGCTTCCCTCCACCCTCCATTCACTCTTATTAGTAYGGGCTGGGAGGGCAGATTGTGTTGCCTAGAAAGTGGATTCCACAGATACCAACCAACCTGGAACTGGGAACTGTGTCTCACCTCRAGCAGGCCTTTGCCATGCCAGAACTTCTGTCAGGCTCCATCTTTCTCCAAGTACCCCCTCTTCTCAAGCAATTCTCTCATTGCTCGGTTGAGATCTGTTGCCTCCAAATCTGTGCATCTGTATGCCCTGTTTCTGCAACATTTGTTTGCTGCTATGAAAACTACAATTACTGAAAGAAATAATTAAGCGGAATTCACCACTGTCAAACCATAGCACATGAATTTATGCCTCAGACAAATTAGATATATTAGTTTCCTGCAACTGTCATGTAAGGGTAAAAAAGCTGTAGCACCTGACATGACACAGTCTGACGATGACACATCTGTTGACCAACTTATAATGACAAGGTTTTCATGTTGTATTGAGCTGGGGAGAAAATACACGAAAGGAAGAGGTTCCATCATAGCCAAAGATTTGTGATAGTTTCCGCTGACTGAGAATATTACCTCAGATCTACTAAATCCAGTATTTTTGTTTAGATCTCAGGAACTCCTGAAGAGTACAATGATTTTTCTGAACACAGTAGGAGGGGAAGCCCAGCTAGAGGTGAAGTTTCTATCCCATTACTTTTGCTCTCCTACAAAAGGTGATGTACCTGTCAGTGAGTGGTGAGATAACTAGGACAACTCTACTAGGTAACAAAGTGGGACTAAAGTAAGTAGGCAGAGCAATAGATTCCACATCAAAATTATTTTGTAGTGGATTTGCTTCCCTGAGCATGGGAAGAGCCTTGAAACTGGGACTACTATGCCCTGCCCTGCCCTGCCTGAATAGCGTAGCGGAGTCCTTACTTCTCTCTTTTGGAATATGGGTGTTCTTCATTAAGGCATGTTTGCTCATCTTAATAAGCTGTGTGAATCTATTAAGCAGGGAAGCTTGACTTGAATTGATTTGCTTTGTTTAAACATGTTCTAGCTTTTGCTCATATATACAGCTCATATAAAAGAAACCTGTTTGAGTTCAGCCCAGTATCCCATGGTGATTACTTAGATGTGCTGTCACGGCCGAGAGCTTTGAGTCTAGGATTTTGTTGGCAGCACTGCAGCTGCAGTAATTAGGCTGATAGGGAAAACTGAACCACAATTTGAAAACTGAAAGGACTATTGCAACTCTGACAGTTCAGAGATTGCTGAGTAAAGCCCATTCAATGCATGTAAGAGAAATTCATGATGCTTTATTATTTTAAGTGATTAATATGCATCAAAATTATTTCTGAAAGCATTCTCCAGTTTAAACATGCAGGTTGGAGGTTTGTTTGGGTGTTTTGTTTAACCAAACACTTATGAGTCAAGTAGAAGTTTTAGTGAAATTAATTTTGCCTTGTTAATATTTACAAAAGCCTTTGAAGATATTTATTGCTGTATATTTGCTAGATTTTATTTATTTAGGTTGAGGGATGACATACTTTTTGTCTTATAAGCAATTTCTCTTGTGAAAAGTATTTCTACAACTATCTGAACTTGTCAGCATTTTTTTTTCCTRATTGGAGCCTGCAAAGGCAGATTTAGGGGTTGAATTTTCGATAGCTCCTGCTGGGAATTGTTATTGAATCGCTTTGAATACTGTGTGTCATAAATACTGCACCTTCAAATCAACTAAAATGGTTGCATAATAGATAATAATAATAATGATAACAACACAATGTGAAGTTGGCATGGACAAACTGTGCTCTTGTATCAGTGGGAAGGGATAGTAAACCTTTTTTGACCTTACTCTGGAAGGAAACCAGTCAAGAGTGTTATATTTAGCACCTTCTCTGTAGCTGAGTTCATATTTCTTAGTTGTGATTTCTTTCAACAATAAGGTGGTTAATTTTTTAAAATTCACCTGATTTTATTTGCTCACATTCTAAGTAATTTTGAATCTTCTGATAATTACTAAAGAGATAATGAAGAGAATAAGAATACTAGCTTTTCCTTGGAAAGTGTATCAGTGAGTGTGTTAAACTTGACTATATTTCTGCAACTCATGCTCCTCTTTTAATATATATTTATGTTGAATAGTTGTCCTAGAAGTGTTTGACTTTAAAGAGTCAAGGCAGCACTGGAGAAACGGGAATAATCTCTATGTGGTTGATTTTAATGAATCAACAAAAGAAAATCCACATGCTGTGATAACGTGATCTATAATCTTAAGAAAGATACAAAATAAAATGAAGTCTGAGAAGGCATCTTTTTTTCCTGAAAATAACATGGCTCATATGACTGGTAGGTTTTTCATCAATATGCATTGGTATATCAGATATAATAGAAGAATAATAAAAAATATCCTTACTGAATAATTTCTGGTAATTAGCTTAAACAGAGACAGATTTATGGAGGTGCATGCTATTTTGAGCAACCGGTGATTGCAGTAGATACACCTCACAGACAAACTTTAAGTCTTCTACTTAAGAGCAGGTTCACCATCCTGTCTAACCAGGTTGTTTGGTAACCTTGAAGAGATGATTTTCCCCTTTTGAGAGAATGTTTGAAAGCTGTGCACATATTTTTTATGATTTGGGCAATCAATCAAATTTATTACTTGGCTCTCTTCCAAGCTGCCAGTTGCCTTTATGAATTAATTTTGCATTGAACGAGCAAATAAATATAAGGAAGTCTCTGTTTTGATAGTCATGTTTTGAATTCTTAAAAACAGCTTAAAGTATTATGGCGATATTCAATCCTCATCTTGTGGCAAGTCTTGTGAATTCATTTCACTAATGAATACGAGGCAAATGCTCCTGAAGCCCTGCAGTACCACTCTGACATATTTTCATAGCTATGCACTCTTCACAGCATTTCCTGGTAGCTTTCACAGAATGATGGTTCATTCCTCCAGAAACTAGGAAATATGAGCTTAATTTGTCTCCCACTCTGCTTCCTAATGGCAGAGGGCTTCCAAAAGGAATTGGTTTTCATTTGCACTGTGACCCCCATGGCTCTTCCAGAGCGTGGGGAGCTTGACGGGCAAACCCCGCTGTTGACTGGTTCGAGATGTATTCAACATATATTGGCATAAGGGCAGAGGCAGAGGCTTAAGCAGGTGCTCAGAAACTGAGAGCTGCTGCAGCGCTCTGAAGCGGCAACCCAGAGCAGCCAAAGCTGGTTTCTGTTTTCCATTTTAATCCCTGTTACCTCCTCTCAGTTGCTTCGTGTCTTTGTCACGCTTGATATCGTGCCAAGGTAAATTACTTGGAAAAGCTCAGTAAAGCTCTGGTCAAGTATTGCTCCGCTCTGGAAGCGTCTTGGTGCAGGTTGCTGGGCATGGCTTGCTCATGGGTGATGCCTTCCTAGAAGAGTTTGGCTTCTGGGGCTGCAGGGGGAGGTGGATCCACTTGGCAGTGTTAAATTTGGCTCAGAACAGAAAGAAATAAAAAATCTCACCCACCCCCAAATTACATACCTGCTAGATCGCTTGCTTCACATTAGAATAATTTCACTATTAACCTTAATAAATTGGGATAACCCATAGGCTGCACAAAAGAAGTAGGCATGTCAAGAACTCGCCTTAACTCTTTTCATCAATCCTTCTTTTCTACAAAGAAAAAGAGAAAGGGATCAAATTAAAAAAAAATGACCTTAAGATTGCAGAAATGAAGGATGTAAGCATACCCTACCCAAGATCAAAGCTCTCCCATATTCCTAGCTTTTTTAAAGACATTCAGAAAATTGGACTTCATGCAACCAAACATGTGAGTGTCTATGTGCATACACATAATGAATTGGAGAAACTGGGGAGAGTGTAAGGGAGGATCAAGGAAATCACTGAACGGCTGGAGAAAGTGCCTTAGAGGGAAACCTAGATGTTACCCAAGTATTTGCCAAGCATATCTGCTTATGCAGAGCCCAGCATCAAATTACAGACCAGAACTGGCTTGCACCCTGCCAGTTTAGACCCCAGGCAAAAAATCTGTGTTCAGTTTCTACCCGACTGTGTAGATTTTTCCTGGAATAACCCAGCCGATTGTCATAAACTTTTAACAGAAAAATACAAAAGATACTAAAATTAAGTGGCTTCTAACAGCAGTGGAGAAAAGCACAACAAGAACAAATGGAAACCAGTTAGGGAAAGCTGAGATTTCTAAGGATTAAAAATATCCTTGCGTGATGTGTGGTTTCCTGTGAAGGCCGGAATTAGATCTGAAAGCTCAGGTGGTTATTTTCTGATTTTCATCCCTCAGTTAAATGCAGACCAGGTCAGAGGAGAAATCAATTTTAATAATAAGGATGAAAAAACAGAGGCACAAATTACCAAAAGTTACAGATTTTCCATCTTTTCTAGTTTTAGGTCAAAACAAGCTACAATTTGAAAGAGAGGTTTCTAGTTCTGACATATATATTAATGAGCTCCCTGAGTCTTTGAGAAAACTGTTATGATATAAACAAGAAAACTTAGAGATAAAGGTAGATAAACGAGTCAGTGCCTTTTTAGGAAAAAAAATAGATCTGGGATAGAATAGCAAGTAAAACTCACGTTTCAGTGTCATAGTAGAATGACAGGTGAAAATCATGCAGTCATTTGTGGACAATTTTCATTATATTTGGACACCTGCTCTTGTAGCAAACAACAGTGGGATGTCACTTTCTACATCTCTTCGATTCCTCTGACAAATATAAAACTTTGCTTTCTCAATATTTGTAAATTCCATATAACTGCTAGAAATTAATAACATCAACCCCCAGAAAGTGAAAGTTAATTTATTCTAGCCATTTTTAATTTTCTAATAATGTAGGAAAATATTCATATACTCTTATGGCTCACATAGTCAGTGAAGGGAGGTCACCCATCAAAGTTTTCTTTGGAAGGGGCCACCTTTTTCTTTTGATTGTACCTACTTTTTCCTGCCTACTAATAAGGTAATTAATTTATGTTTTTATTAGAGTATAAGAAGGACTGAAAGCATTTTGTTTAGCTGTTTTTATCATTCAAACTTCTGATTATAAACTTCTTAAGTACTATATTCAGACCATTACATATAAGACTTGTAGTTAATGTATAATTAASTGTAATTTTCAAACAACTTATGCCTGTTTCCTGCATGCATTTCATTAAAATGYTTTCAAACATAATGGAATTTCATTATAGGAAAAGTGGGAAATAAAAAATGCATTTACACAACTATTTACTGTTCACCTATTTAAACTTGCCATGCATTTTCAAATCAGTAAGCATTTTGTTAAGTAAGAATATGTCCAAGAGTACTGGTGTATACTGAACCTCTAAGAGGTCAGAACTGGACTCTTAGRCTTTATGATTAGAGCAAGCTTGTGTATCCTGACCTGTAGCCCCAGATAAGAAGGGATAACAATGACCTGTTTAATATTACAGTGATGGCTGTGAGATCTAAAAGATGCTGGAAAGGGAATAGCAAGATGTATGAATGAAAATACGCACAGAGACTACSATCAGAAGAGAAGGTCATCTGACACCAGAGATAACTGGAGGAAGTAGGACATGAGCTAGATTTGGTTGATACAATTATAGCTGTCACTCATGGGCAGGTGGATTTCAACTGTCTATCACTGGCACAGTCAAGCAAGTTTGCACAGAAGACCAGGGTAGGAATTAGCTAAATATCAGAAAAGAAGATTGTATTCAGTGGTAGCCGCAAAATATGAAGTAATCGTTCAGGGACACTTTGAGTGGCCAACTCGCTCTGCTGTTGTAACTGAGAGTGTGGTAGAGAAGAGTGTGGTAGGAAACTAGAAAAAAGAAAAGTCAGAAATCGAAAGAGAGCTGATTCATCAGTGGAAATARTGACATACACATCCACATCTACAGGACAGGGTATAACCATGTAAAGGAGGGAAATACAAAACAATTATAGAAATATAACACAGTATATATAGTTTATCCAACAAGGTTCAGTATTAGGAAAGCAAAAATAATACCAAATATCATTCCCCACTGAGGTTTKCAATCAGGAGAGTGAGATTTATCCTCATGGGTACCAGGCCTGGCTTTCCCTGTCCGGGCTCCGGCATGCCGGAGCAGCCGCGGGTTCGCAGCGGGCCCTTTGCTGCCGAGTGCTGCATCTGGAATGCTTGGGCTCTGCTCAGTAGAGTACAGGTTAAAAATAGAGCTGGGCCAGCCCTTTGTGCTCCATCTCAGCATGACAAGGCTTGAGAGAAGTTCTAAAATCCTTTAGAATTCCGTCCCCTTCTCTCCTTCTCCCCCCACCAAAAAAAAAAAAAAAAAAGGAAAAAACTCCGTTGTACTCATATCCAAAACAAAAAACACTATTAACGCTTTTCTTTTCTAATAGATTTTCCATTTCCCCTGGGTAATTTTGAAAAAAAGTTATGTAACACTGTTGCTGTTGCATTCTTTGCAAGGCTACAGTTTTTATTGTTGAGAAAATTGTCTACATTTTCTGTTTCCTTCCTGATGTTCATTTTCTGCATTTTGTGAGAAGTTCAGTAACTCAAAATAATGTCCTTCCATCTGCCCTTTCATGTTTTTTCTTATATTCCTCCAAAGATCTAGCAAACAAAGAAGGGGCAATGTATTAAAATGTTGCTGTGATGTGTGGAGGTGACTTTTACTACCTGTTATATACAGCAGACAACAAGCATGATTTAAGTGTGCCTGTCATAGTTGATTTTTCCCTCTGTTGGTACAATAACACTTTAAAGAATTTTAATGGCAGATTTTCTTGTGTGGTCAGTTGAATGGCTTAATATTAACTTCTAATAATCTCAAGTGAAGTCTTGTKTAATTTAATGAAATTCAGCAGAAATTCAGAAGAATTCAGCATTAATAAGCTGCACACTGTTACTATTTAGATTACTTTGGCACACCTGGTATCAAAGGTATTCCTTCAACCCTAACATAAGTTTTCAGCTATAAACTAGAGCCTTATCATTTGAAAATAACTTAGAAAAAAGGACATGGAGTTAAAAAAAAAATGAGAAAAAAGTATGTGGAGTACAGTGCGCAGTTCTGGGCTCTCCAGTATAAGAGGGATGTGGAGCTTCTAGAGAGGGTCCAGCAGAGAGCGACAAAGATGATTAAGGGASTGGAGCATCTMTYGTATGAGGAGAGACTGAGTGAGTTGGGGCTGTTCAGCTTGGAGAAGGCTGAGAGGGGATCTGATCAACATGTAYAAGTTCATGAAGGGGGAATGTAGGSAGGAAGGGGCCAAGCTCTTCTCAGCGATGGCCAGTGACAGGACAAAGGGCAATGGGTACAAGTTGAAACACAGGCRGTTCCATCTCCATGTGAGGAGAAACTTCTTCTCTGTGAGGGTGACAGRGCCCTGGCACAGGCTGCCCAGGGAGGCTGTGGAGTCTCCTTCTCTGGAGGTCTCCAAACCCACCTGGATGCCGCCSTGTGCCCCGTGCTCTGGGTGTCCCTGCTGGAGCAGGGGGTTGGACTGGATGATCTCTAGAAGCCCTTCCAACTTCAACCATTCTGTGATTCTGTGATATTGTGACATCTGAATATTCAGTGATGTYAGGATTATTAATGGTGACAATTACAAGCTATTTTCATATATTTGTGACAAAAATAAGTAATCCTATTCTGTGGTTTATAGACAAGATGGATATTCCTAAGTTTATGAAGGGCTATAAAATAATGTTTGTGGATATACCCGTGATCTGTGATGTTCTTCCTACCCACTCCATATTTTCTGACTTTTAACTATAAAGATATGGCTTCTACATAACCTTATATAGTAAAATAAAAACCGGAGTCCTCCAGCTCTTTCTCCAGCTCTTTTGTCATCTCTTCTACAAACCCAAGCAAAAAAAAAAAAAAAAAAAAAGGATCTTTTAAATGTTTACTATTGCAATGATTTTTATAGCTCAACCATGACTAGTGCTCCATTATGTTAATTTAGAAAATTGCCATTGTATTTTCATTCAAAAGTGTTCATAGCAATCATTTGTCACAGATCAATGCTAGCATTTCTATAAAGAAATAATTTATTACATATGTATATAATCATTTTGTTTTATTTAACCTTTCTAACTAAACTCTGGCAATTTTGCTTACAGAATTGTTTGAAACTTTGGGCTCAAGCATCTCTCAAAGGCTCAGATAGYACTGAATATTTTCCCCAGTACTACCAAACTCTAATGCTACATTTGAATAYATTGAGACAGAGACTACTGAAATAAATGCGATTTATGATCATGAAATAGCTCATATGTTAGAGCTACATCTTTTCATGGTCTGATRACTTTTTCATGCTTTCTCAAAATTCATAATGAGTTTTCTCAATGCATTCCTCCTAGGTAGATTGGATGATGTGGTATGAACTCTGAATAAGAAATTTTTCAGTTCTGTGCTTTGTTTTAAATCTGATAGTCTTACCATTTCTTATCATTATGGACTAAGTATTTATATCTGTCAGGTCATCCTTGTACAYATTAGTGTTCTGTCTACACAGTCTTGCAATAAAGCAGAGCTCTGAACAGATAACTGGAAGACATAGTATTTGTCACGCTAATGTGTCATTGTTCGACAACTAGTTTTTTGTACGTGGTTGGTAGCTCCTCCTTTTCTTCAAAAGCAAAATCTAACTGCAGTAAGAGCCTACAGGAGTCTTTCCATTTATATGGAAGATCACACCTTTTTCCATTCTTTGTGTGATGTTTTAACTATATAAGTAGTGTTGCATGATAATCTTCCCTAACTCACTTGGATACTTAGGTGAGAATTTTTCATGATTCATAACATTTCTAGGATTATCTTTTACTAAGCCCTGAGGTCCATGTTTTCCTTTCCAAATGCTTGAAAGGATTGTGATCTGTATAAAATGTGAAGTAATACATTTGTGCACTTGGGCAATATTAAGGCTTTTGCTGCGGTTTTCAACAGGAATGGGAATGATGATGAGAAGAGCACATTTTAAAAACATTTTTTTCTTTTTTATTTGCATTCTAAAGAAATAAAGTTGGTGTATCTATGTATGATCCAGTGTACCTGAAATTTCACTAAACCAGATAGGCTATTTGACCTGTATTTTATTTTGGAATCACAGTTGTAGAACCTTATATTGCATTAAGACATTCTAAATTCAGTTTTTCTTCTTCCATTTTACTCATACTTTTTCACATCRCTTCAAAATTTTTACCTATTATGTGATATAGAATTAATATAATTTATCATTTTGCTTATTTCTAAGAAATCTTGCATTATAACAACATAAAGAAAAGATATTCACCAAATCTTTGAGAGATCACAGATATGTTCTTGAAATTGTATAAACAGCAGTCATAAGTTTTTCTGTCAGACCTCAGCTTTGTCCTTTCCATGCCAACAACCTTGTTTCTCCTCCTGCAGCTAAAACAAATATATGTGGTTAAAAGGGACAGATTTCTGGGTCTTTGATGTTTACCCCAGGAATTGATGAATGACATAGATATTTATTGAAATGTGTGTTTTCAGCCACTAGGATTGCTCCAAATATTTCATAAGTACTAGAAACCTGCTCTTTCTCCTTCTTCTATTCCATTTTCACTGAAAAACTTCAAAAGATAGAATTCTATTTGGAAGAGGGAGATATAATTTGCATCCTCCTTCTGCATCCATAAGCAGGAAACAGATTTTAAAGAGTGGCTGAAAGAATATAAATATGAAACTACACTGGAGGGAAATGGAGGAGAAGTGACACAAAGCGGAAGAGACATTGCTCTGGACTTCTGCTTCAGGCTAAGCTGTCCTGCCATGTACTATGCAAAATGCACCACAATCCAAGTCTCAGGAAAKGGAAGGGGAGCATAAACCAGTCTTTCCTAAGAACAGGCTCATTTCAGACATAAAATGTGTGAATYGGGAATCCAGGCACCAAGAAGGCATAAGAAACTAAGAAACTGCTTTCACTGCAGTCAGAACTAACCTAAGAAGCTAGAGGAGCATGCAAGGACTCTTGGGTCACAGGGAAAAACATAAAAAATCAAAACATATCAAAAAACCAATATCATATAAAAACATGACAAAAAAAGTAATGGGTAAAACTCATAACTTTTAGGATTTTCTGAAAGGGCACCCACATACCTTGATTGCACACTTTGTGCCTTTTAGTGTTTGCCACTTACTGCAGCTAAGGTAGGAAATTTATTAGCTCGATATTGTTTCTTCACTTCTCAGTGATAAAGTAGGTGGAAATATTGATTTTTTTTTTTTTAAATGATGACATTCTTTGCTGATGTGCTCCTGCTGATGTGCATGTATGTATATTTTTGAAAGGTTTTTGAAAGCAGCTTCACATTAAAATGATGTAAAATCATAGCTATTGCAGCTTATGTAGAGAAAGTGTAGGTGCTTTAATGTTAAGGAAGTATATCTTAACGAAAACTGATAAAAAAAGGCTGACCAGAGGTAAAAAATATAAGAATTTGGAACAACGCAGACAAGCATCTTAACGGGTTTCTTTTCTGTTAGAAATTTAAATCTCCTAAAAAGCATTGCCAAGCTGTAACAAGTCCTTTATTCCACAAAAAYAAAATGATCTGGAAAATGAATATTGCCCTCCGGCAAAATTACATTCCAGGTTGCCCAAATGTCTCACATTGTTCTCTGTTCTCTCTGTCTCAGGCTTCCCTTTCTTCCTCACTTAGCTGAGGCACAGAGATTTCTTAAGAGAAAAGAAGTGCACTAGTTTCCAAAATAGGGAAACAAAATATAGGTGATCATTTTGCCTTTCTCTTCATGACTTCGAAAAAGCGTGTCATTCTGCTTTGCCTCTTTCTCTTTGGGATGGATGGATGTTTAAAATAGAAGTGAAGGCTGTGGGAAGTCATCCAGAGAGACTATTTGCATGTGTATTACGGATGCGTGTGCCTATCAAAAGGCAGAAAATTACAGCTTTCTCACTATAAAGTCCTGAAATTTATAAGATATGTTATTACACAGACACTGAACTAACTGGGTAGAGTCAAATGAAACCTTGCCGGGATAATGTCAGTCAGGTCTGTACTCAGGAAATAGCAATAAACTTGCAGTTTATATATTTTTGGGGATGAAAACTCAGGGGAAAGACAGGGGGACTCTGCAAATTTAAATATTTATCCAAGGAGACACAGAAGGGAACAGAGAAATTCTGCARTGGTTGTCACGAACAACGCTGCACCCCTTGGTTATTACACAAGATAATCACTGTTGTCTTAAAATCTCATCAGAAGAAAGGAAAAGATAACTCGCCCTGTGGAGGAGAAGTCGCGTCCTTGTGTCAGCTAAAGCTCACCAAGCAGCACTGCAGCACAGCAAGTGCAGGTTCAAGTCAGTAATCAACAGTGTTAGCGGCACACTCGTGTCCCACAGGAGACCAGAAAGCCGGGTTACACTGGTACTGATCCGTGCAGCTTTCCCGCAGGATCAGGCTTCCCCTTTGCAAGAGAAATATAGTTGCAAGCTATATGCTTCTTTATTTAGGTTTGTGTGTTTTCTTTTGATATCTGGGGATGACATCTCTGTGAAATGTAATCATCCCTCTTTAATTTGCATGATGATTGTGATCCCGCTGGGGGAGGACATCGTTGCTCTCCCGCCCGTGCACCTCGGCAGCGCGCGGTGCTGCTGCGCGGCGCCTGCTGCAGGCTGAGGGCTCGGAGCGGCAGCCCCGCGAGGGCTGCTCTCGGCAAGAGGGGGACGAGGGTGCAGCACAAACCTCCTGGAAGGGGGTTCTTTCCTGAGGACGCRGAGGTGGGCAGGAGAGGAGGAAGGAAGGGAAAAGGGAGGTGAAGCAAATAGGTACGAAGGGGGACTGGATGGTGATTAGTTCCTCCTTTGATGATTTTGGAGGCTCACAAAGGAGAACATTTAGTTATCTGCATTATTTAGGGCTCTGGAATTGAGGAATAGGCAGAAGTACAGGGTGCACGGAGTCCCTTAGGAGGGTATCCTGTTGTTTACGAGAGACTAATATTTGGACTCAAAGTGTATTTTSAATCCAAACATCATTTGTATATTAGAGCCCTTTCAAAGCCCAAGTAGCATCTGAACACGAGCCTGTACCCTTCACGAGCTGCCTCCACTGCTGTGGTGCAGATGGAGGCATGTCTGCCTTGGGCTATCACTTGTAATAGGGAGTGAAGGTCTGCAGTTGCCAGAAACTGAATTATCAACAGCCAAGGGTCTGAAAAAGTAGAAGAATTAAATAGAGATAAATCACAGAGTGCTGATGGCTGCTGTCCAAGCAGTTTGAAAGAGCCAAGCAACAAGGGAGCCAAGCTGCTAATCCAAATATATAATTTATCCTTAAATTATTTGGTGCTCTACCTGACCATTAAAAATATGTTGATCCGGAGCAGCTTTATGTACAGCTAACCAAATTTGCTTCAGTTCCAGAAACAGTGGCTGAATTGATCTGCGATGCTCTCACGAGCAGAGTGAAACCAGAGTGAAACCAGGCCTGCCTCCGTGCTCCGCTTTCACCCGGCCGCCGTCCCGCTGTTGGTGCTGGGCAAGTCCCAGGCCACGTTCCCGGCAGAGCTGACCTATTTCCCGAGGCGGGATCAGGCGCGCTGCCCGTTCCTGGCGAGGGAGGGATGTGGGATGGGGCTCGGCGGCAGCTACCTTGGCCGCGGCGGCTCCTGCTCCGCAGCGCAGCGACCAGGAGGCCTCGCTCGGTCCTCTGCAGATGCACGGGGAGCTGAGCACTAAACACAGACCTGCAGAGGTGCCCGAGCGGGCGAGAAACCACAGCCAGTGTGGTTTCTGTGTGCCCTGGCATGCTCTGCCAAAATTTTTRCATCAACACCCTTTGATCTGGTAGTTCTGCTAATCCAGAGCTCTGCAGCAATTCAAAGTGCAGCCTTCAGAGCCAGGCCTGCTGCTAGGCTTCGGGTGCCATAATAACGCATTTAGTTGCATAAAAGTTATTATCTGATTTCTTTTGCAATATGTGGGGGTTTGTCTTCTCCAGAAGTGCTAGTTTTGGGTTAAGCAGAAATCAACCCCCCTTGCTAAGTGTTTAGCAGGGGGTAGCAGTATTTAGCAGTATATGCCAGTTGCAGGGCTCTACTCCCATTGCTTATAGTCTCAGGGATCACAGTTACTGCCGTGTCAGAAATAATGATCTGTGGTGAGGAGAAGTTCTAGCTTCTTCATTAAATTCAGATAGTACATCAAAAAGTGTAGCAAGAATAATTTCRTACATTATTAATTCCCTGCAGAGGATGTAAAATTTGAAAGAGGTCTTGTCTTTCTGAGCTTATGTATCTCAGGTAAAGTAATGACTAGAAAAATCCAGTTTTGCCTATATTTAAGTTGTACTTGGGTGTAAACAGAATCTATTCTTTCTCTCTGCCCTCCCTCAAAACTTGTCCCTGAAAGGAAAAAACAGTGCTGTGGCTATGGCTTCAAAAAGGAAAGATTTTTACCTACTGCTGGTTTCCTCCCTCCTAAMTAGACAGCAGATGTACACAGAAATGGATGCTTGTATCTGTTGCTCATTCTACCGCAGATATTCTTCTTTGCTTACCAATCCAGCAAGCTTAGCTGCTGTCATTGCAGCTTCACTAATGCATTTTTTCTTACCTTGACCCCCTTCTACAGCTGAGAAATGGAGGTGTTGGGGAGGAGCCTTGTCCTGCTGTACTGCAGGGTTAGGATGTTCTCTGCATTCACAGCAGAAAAGAGAGGCTCCTCGAGGGACCAGGGCAGAACATCTGACCTGGCTCATGCATTATTTCTAGCCTGGGCTCATGCAGGCAGCTGCGTTTGTGTCTCTTGTACGAGCTGCTTTCTTTCTGTAGTGATTCTGAAAGTGTGCGGCTTAGTTGTCAAGATACCAAATAATCCAAACAAAAATGAGATGATCAAAGCTCAAATACACCAGACCTCTATTGAATTAATATATGTGAGTTCTAAGACAGCTGTTTAGCAGTACCTATGAAGAAAGGAGGAAAAGGAGAGAATTTATTTCAAATACTTTTCAGTTTTATATTTTTGGGGATGAAAACTCAGGGGAAAGACAGGGGGACTCTGAAACTTTGAGAGTGTCAGTTTAATTCTTTTTCTGAGGACAGCAAAAACATAACCACAAATCTTATGTTGTCTGAACAGGTGGTCTTAGCCTTCCTGTTAGTGATATTTTTTTGTGTTTAAGGCCAACATTTCCCAAAGCATCTAAGGGAGTCAGAAGTCCAAACCCTTTCAGAAATAGCTTGAAATTAGCTTCATGAGGGGGAATTCACAAAGTCTGGTTGCTACTGTATGATGACCTAGAGATTCAGTGGATGAGGAGGCCTGACAGATGGCAGGTGGTTCTGGAACTTTTGTGTTTGCCTTGCAGAAGCATTTAAATCAGAGATGGGGGAGATGTGTAAAAAGAGAAAGGTGAGGTTTAAGAGAGAAAGGAAGATGAGAGGAGACAAGGAATAGAAAAGTAAGTAATAAAACAAGATTCAGAGAAAGCACAGATCTGAAACCTTCCTAAAGATAAATTGATTGGAAAAGAAGGAAAGAAAAAATGCTTCATTATATACATAAATTCTTGAAAAGAAAAATATATACATATATTTGCACAGAAATAAGRTGCCTCCAGGGTACATGACAGCATCTGAAGTAGCAGTCAAGACATCCTGGCTCTGTTCTTGGTGCTTTCTTCACCTGAATGCTTCTTTCCTAGCAGTTTTGCTAGGTGGTAATATCTCTGCAGCAGATTAGTAGCTGCAAAAGCCTCTTGATTTATAGAGTGGCTGCACAATTGCCAGTTCTCACCTGGGATGCACAGCTATACTGTAGTTATTTTAGAAACGATAATGTCTTCTTGCACAGTTTGCTTAAGCTCAGTTATGTGATAAACACATAGAACACAAATACCACAACCATCTTCACCTGCTTTGACTGTCAGGATTCATTCATCAGTTAGGGTATGCAGTGATATCTCAATTTTTATGTTAAGATGTCACAGTTATGAACACAGAGGTGTTCATAATATGAAAGGAATTTAAACTCTCCCTTCACGGCTCCTTATCTTTGTCCAGGATAAATTTTCTTTGTGTTACCAACCTATCGGTGAGTRTWKGKYRRKATCTTCCTGGAAGTTCTCAGCCTCTCTCTCTCTCTTTTTTATTTTTCYTCATCTTGAGTACTGTGAATAACACTGACTCATCTCAGTTTTTTCGTTCTTCTTCTGTTTGTTCATTATTATTGAATCTGAAGGTTGGGATTCAAATTAACTCATTTTTGAGGTTTACGATACACAGATTTAAATCTGAGTCAGCGTCCCCAAGCTTCCTTTGCAGTCTA
The DNA here is from genome assembly GCF_003342845.1 of Nothoprocta perdicaria. Lineage (NCBI taxonomy): Eukaryota > Metazoa > Chordata > Aves > Tinamiformes > Tinamidae > Nothoprocta > Nothoprocta perdicaria. The sequence continues at coordinate 1,362,678 of NW_020454749.1, forward strand.
TGGAAAGAAATAAGCAGTTCTAGGACATGATTCATCTCCTCTTGAACCAGATTTGTGAAACAGGTCAGATGAATCACATCTTAGAAGCCCTCGACAGTCCTAAGCCTGCTTAAGCATGAAAGAAGGACAGGTTAGTGTCAGGTCTGGACAAAAGGGAAAACCGAAACTGTGCACCCTGCCTCTCCGAGAAGAGGATGACAGCAGCGCTGCCCAAGGTGATTTATATTCCACTGCCGTAAGCAAAATAATTTCTCAGGTATGGGATGGCATGAGCTGGCACAAACAGATACATCAGCATGCAGGTGTGGAAGGAGTGAACAAAGTATTCCGAAGAAAAAGGCAGCCATCAAAAGATTGCCAGGTCTTTTTTGTTCTGCCTTCTTTCATATGCATCTTTGTCCTTCTGCAAGGCCTTGAAATTATACAARTAGTTCAATTTTTAGGCTTTGCAACCCAAGATGCATTGGAAAGGGTCAAGTTCACAGCAGAGAACTTTGAAAGAAATAATAGCTCTGGTATAAATCAGTTGAAGATTTAGCATCTTTTCTAGGAACGCTTTTACTCCTARCTTGCTGTGAAGCACATTTTCATTTTGCCATGTTGCAAAAGCCTTGCTGACTTTGATCTTACTTCGTAATACACTATAGAGACACTTTCTAAAACTCTATATTCTATTCTGTATAGTGTTTTATAGAAAACTTTCTTTCCACTGAAATTATTTAGGTAGTCAAGACAATTCCATGTTTCCATGATATTAGAGGACTTTGGGGCATATTTTTCAGAGGACTTTGTGGATATTTTACATGTTTGACAGTAAAGAAAAATATTTTCACAGCTCACTTCTCTTATGTTTACAATAACTATTTTTTTTTAGATTGTGCATTTTGAATGTCATTTGGTCATAAGGAATAAGAAATATCACTGAGAAAATATTTTTTTTCTTTCTTATTCCTTTTTTTGTCAAATAACTCTCTATTACTTCTAATATGTTCTTCACTTGACTTCTACTCCTAATAGACAATGAGAGCACAAGAAAATGTGTCACATAGATGCCATGTGTTTTGAGGTTTAAAATGAGATATAAGTCATGATCTAGATTTAATGTGCTCTAAGAAGTTAATGTCACCTAAGAAAGAAAAGCAATATATCTACCATTCACTAAATACAGTCATATAAAGACTTCAATAAGAAATTCTGTTCACCACAGAATAAGATGAAAATAAATCTGGAAATATTTCTACTAGCAATGAGACCATCTTTGGTCTGTGAACAATGAATCTTCAGATGCTCACTCTGAACTCTTCTGTCCCTATGATGCAGATGGCATCTCATTGAATCTTTTCTCTTACATGGATCCTTTAGTCCTCTGAGGAGGAAGCAAACATCCTTAGGGATAAATGGGAGCAGTGTTGCCTTCCTTAGTCTCAGAGGAGAAAAGAGTCTCCTCTGCAATGCATTTTTGTGCCAAATAGCATCTCTGGAGTGAAATGAATGTGACCATACTTTCTTGCCTCCACTTTTCCAGAGTGGAATTTGGAATTRGAAACAAATTGCATTTGTTTCACCTATGCAAAGCACAATATCAGCACAACAGGTAGAAGAAAGAGTGGCAGAAAATGTCCCCAAAGCAGTTGTGCTGATATCAGGCGCAAACCTTCCCATAGTAGCAGTGAGGATGCCGGAGGACTGCAGGCAGAGACTTGGGTGACGAACACCTAAACCCTTGAGGAGAGAGAGGGAGATGGCATCTAATTTCCAGAAAATGTGGAAGAAATCTCTGCATATATATAGTATCTTTGCTATACTACAAACAAAAATAAAAACAAAAACCTCCCTAGTCTGGAGGAGGTTTTACCTCCTGAAATCTGAGATAACCTCTCTAAGAGTTAGCTGTGGACTCTTGCCTTACCTCTACCATCTGACTCACTTACTCTTCTGACAAGCTGGTGGCAGCTCTTTTTTTTCAGTCTCTGTCTTGCTGAACAGAAAATATCAGATATTATAGATCAAAACACTATTAATATATTTGAAAAATCTCTTGTATGCCATGTGTAGAATTCTGCTAAAATGGCATCATATTTAAATAACTTCCCATTTTGTGGTAGAGATAAATTAGCGAAGTCACGATCAAACAATTCTGGTGCTTTAAATGAACTGCATCTTTTTAATATTACCGTTATGCTGCAGAGCTTTGGGAAGGAGCACTGTGACCTGTGAATCTATGCACAGAACCTTCTTTTAATGATCTAACATTTTGGCAGTAAGGTGAGTAGCTAGCTGGTAAAGGTGGCAATGAAAGTGTGATTCTTACTCAGGAATTTTGCTAATCAATACCAAAATTGCTCCTGCAGAATATGAGTTTAACAAGTTAAATGGTCTGTGGAAAGATCATACACTTCTCTTAAGAAGGTTAAAGTGGATAAGCCAGATTGCTCCGTTTTTGAGGGAGAGAATGCCTTTTTTGTTACTCTGCCACCTCTCAAAGAAAGTCCCTCTCAAGCAGCTATAGTTCTTTTTCCCCCCCACCAGAGGGGTTAAAGGAACACGATTAAGAAACGGTACCATGAAACGCTTTTTCAATTGCTCTTTGAGCAGTCAATGTTTAAACCATTCTGAAGGAAAAAAAAAAAAAAAGAAAAAAAAAGTAACTTCTAATATTTGCCCAGAGTGAGGGGTTAGTTTGTTTGTTTGTTTTCCCACTGAATGAGCTATTCACAAAGGCTAAGGTTACACACCTGAACCTAATCTCCTTAGACTGCATTTACAGTTATTGGCACTAGAATGGATGACTCCGATGTGAGGCTGAATTTAGATATTCTCACTTGTCTTCTGGAAGACTGCAGAGCAACTTGTTTAACCCAAGTTTCAAGTGTATCAATTAATTACCCAGACTTTATGTTCTTTAAATATGCTCACAATTTCGATCCATGACATTGCATTTGCATACTTTTCCATATGGATGTGTTTCATCTCTCYTTTGCTTTTAATAGCATATCATAGGCATCTGCTTAAATAGTTCATCTGTGCTAGAGTTACATGATTTACTATTTCTATTAACAGTCTATACAAGACCAATGTTCTGAAAAAAATACTGCAAAATTATTTAGATTAATAGAGGACAAAGGAGAATACTGGAGAGTAACTTTAAAAGTATCTAACAAAAGGAATGGCCAGTATTTTTGTGCCTAGACAAGTACATACTTAAAATATTAAAAAAAAATACTAATCCTGCAAAAAATAATTTTGCAGGATTAGAGGCCAAATTTCTGAAGATTGTCACTGAGCCCACAGCTGGAATCAAGGCGCTATAGGTGTCACCACACACACTTGGCTTTTCTATGTATTAATATTTATAATGTCTAATTCCTGCGAATCTTGGTTGCTTACTTAGAACGGGAGTGATTTTAAAGTGTAGGAGAGAGAGACGGCATCAACTGCACAAGTTTGAGGTTGGGAGTTTAGCATGAACGGGAGATGCGGGAGTTTAGCATGAACGGGAGATGCTGTGTTTACTGCATTTATCTTGAGTATCTCTCATTGTGCTCAATATGTAATTTGATGGTACATGTCTGATTTACCTTTTTTTTTT